>NW_028175073.1:0-44137 GCF_965226575.1 Pagrus pagrus
AAGTGGCTTATGTGAAAAATGAGCGTTTCAGAGCGATTGGAGGCTGTTTTAGCGCTGAAAAGTGGCTTATGTGAAAAATGAGCGTTTCAGAGCGAGAGCAGCCTGTTTTTGCACTAAGCTGCATTTCACTGAAAAAAGGTCTTTCAAACAGGTTTACTAGCCTGAACTGGTTGAATTTGGATCTTCTTCATGGCAAAGGAGTTTTTACCTGGAATTTCATTCATTAAAGGTGAAAAGTGGCTTATGTCAAAAATGAGCGTTTCAGAGCGATTGGAGGCTGTTTTAGCGCTGAAAAGTGGCTTATGTGAAAAATGAGCGTTTCAGAGCGAGAGCAGCCTGTTTTTGCACTAAGCTGCATTTCACTGAAAAAAGGTCTTTCAAACAGGTTTACTAGCCTGAACTGGTTGAATTTGGATCTTCTTCATGGCAAAGGAGTTTTTACCTGGAATTTCATTCATTAAAGGTGAAAAGTGGCTTATGTCAAAAATGAGCGTTTCAGAGCGATTGGAGGCTGTTTTAGCGCTGAAAAGTGGCTTATGTGAAAAATGAGCGTTTCAGAGCGAGAGCAGCCTGTTTTTGCACTAAGCTGCATTTCACTGAAAAAAGGTCTTTCAAACAGGTTTACTAGCCTGAACTGGTTGAATTTGGATCTTCTTCATGGCAAAGGAGTTTTTACCTGGAATTTCATTCATTAAAGGTGAAAAGTGGCTTATGTCAAAAATGAGCGTTTCAGAGCGATTGGAGGCTGTTTTAGCGCTGAAAAGTGGCTTATGTGAAAAATGAGCGTTTCAGAGCGAGAGCAGCCTGTTTTTGCACTAAGCTGCATTTCACTGAAAAAAGGTCTTTCAAACAGGTTTACTAGCCTGAACTGGTTGAATTTGGATCTTCTTCATGGCAAAGGAGTTTTTACCTGGAATTTCATTCATTAAAGGTGAAAAGTGGCTTATGTCAAAAATGAGCGTTTCAGAGCGATTGGAGGCTGTTTTAGCGCTGAAAAGTGGCTTATGTGAAAAATGAGCGTTTCAGAGCGAGAGCAGCCTGTTTTTGCACTAAGCTGCATTTCACTGAAAAAAGGTCTTTCAAACAGGTTTACTAGCCTGAACTGGTTGAATTTGGATCTTCTTCATGGCAAAGGAGTTTTTACCTGGAATTTCATTCATTAAAGGTGAAAAGTGGCTTATGTCAAAAATGAGCGTTTCAGAGCGATTGGAGGCTGTTTTAGCGCTGAAAAGTGGCTTATGTGAAAAATGAGCGTTTAGAGCGAGAGCAGCCTGTTTTTGCACTAAGCTGCATTTCACTGAAAAAAGGTCTTTCAAACAGGTTTACTAGCCTGAACTGGTTGAATTTGGATCTTCTTCATGGCAAAGGAGTTTTTACCTGGAATTTCATTCATTAAAGGTGAAAAGTGGCTTATGTCAAAAATGAGCGTTTCAGAGCGATTGGAGGCTGTTTTAGCGCTGAAAAGTGGCTTATGTGAAAAATGAGCGTTTCAGAGCGAGAGCAGCCTGTTTTTGCACTAAGCTGCATTTCACTGAAAAAAGGTCTTTCAAACAGGTTTACTAGCCTGAACTGGTTGAATTTGGATCTTCTTCATGGCAAAGGAGTTTTTACCTGGAATTTCATTCATTAAAGGTGAAAAGTGGCTTATGTCAAAAATGAGCGTTTCAGAGCGATTGGAGGCTGTTTTAGCGCTGAAAAGTGGCTTATGTGAAAAATGAGCGTTTCAGAGCGAGAGCAGCCTGTTTTTGCACTAAGCTGCATTTCACTGAAAAAAGGTCTTTCAAACAGGTTTACTAGCCTGAACTGGTTGAATTTGGATCTTCTTCATGGCAAAGGAGTTTTTACCTGGAATTTCATTCATTAAAGGTGAAAAGTGGCTTATGTCAAAAATGAGCGTTTCAGAGCGATTGGAGGCTGTTTTAGCGCTGAAAAGTGGCTTATGTGAAAAATGAGCGTTTCAGAGCGAGAGCAGCCTGTTTTTGCACTAAGCTGCATTTCACTGAAAAAAGGTCTTTCAAACAGGTTTACTAGCCTGAACTGGTTGAATTTGGATCTTCTTCATGGCAAAGGAGTTTTTACCTGGAATTTCATTCATTAAAGGTGAAAAGTGGCTTATGTCAAAAATGAGCGTTTCAGAGCGATTGGAGGCTGTTTTAGCGCTGAAAAGTGGCTTATGTGAAAAATGAGCGTTTCAGAGCGAGAGCAGCCTGTTTTTGCACTAAGCTGCATTTCACTGAAAAAAGGTCTTTCAAACAGGTTTACTAGCCTGAACTGGTTGAATTTGGATCTTCTTCATGGCAAAGGAGTTTTTACCTGGAATTTCATTCATTAAAGGTGAAAAGTGGCTTATGTCAAAAATGAGCGTTTCAGAGCGATTGGAGGCTGTTTTAGCGCTGAAAAGTGGCTTATGTGAAAAATGAGCGTTTCAGAGCGAGAGCAGCCTGTTTTTGCACTAAGCTGCATTTCACTGAAAAAAGGTCTTTCAAACAGGTTTACTAGCCTGAACTGGTTGAATTTGGATCTTCTTCATGGCAAAGGAGTTTTTACCTGGAATTTCATTCATTAAAGGTGAAAAGTGGCTTATGTCAAAAATGAGCGTTTCAGAGCGATTGGAGGCTGTTTTAGCGCTGAAAAGTGGCTTATGTGAAAAATGAGCGTTTCAGAGCGAGAGCAGCCTGTTTTTGCACTAAGCTGCATTTCACTGAAAAAAGGTCTTTCAAACAGGTTTACTAGCCTGAACTGGTTGAATTTGGATCTTCTTCATGGCAAAGGAGTTTTTACCTGGAATTTCATTCATTAAAGGTGAAAAGTGGCTTATGTCAAAAATGAGCGTTTCAGAGCGATTGGAGGCTGTTTTAGCGCTGAAAAGTGGCTTATGTGAAAAATGAGCGTTTCAGAGCGAGAGCAGCCTGTTTTTGCACTAAGCTGCATTTCACTGAAAAAAGGTCTTTCAAACAGGTTTACTAGCCTGAACTGGTTGAATTTGGATCTTCTTCATGGCAAAGGAGTTTTTACCTGGAATTTCATTCATTAAAGGTGAAAAGTGGCTTATGTCAAAAATGAGCGTTTCAGAGCGATTGGAGGCTGTTTTAGCGCTGAAAAGTGGCTTATGTGAAAAATGAGCGTTTCAGAGCGAGAGCAGCCTGTTTTTGCACTAAGCTGCATTTCACTGAAAAAAGGTCTTTCAAACAGGTTTACTAGCCTGAACTGGTTGAATTTGGATCTTCTTCATGGCAAAGGAGTTTTTACCTGGAATTTCATTCATTAAAGGTGAAAAGTGGCTTATGTCAAAAATGAGCGTTTCAGAGCGATTGGAGGCTGTTTTAGCGCTGAAAAGTGGCTTATGTGAAAAATGAGCGTTTCAGAGCGAGAGCAGCCTGTTTTTGCACTAAGCTGCATTTCACTGAAAAAAGGTCTTTCAAACAGGTTTACTAGCCTGAACTGGTTGAATTTGGATCTTCTTCATGGCAAAGGAGTTTTTACCTGGAATTTCATTCATTAAAGGTGAAAAGTGGCTTATGTCAAAAATGAGCGTTTCAGAGCGATTGGAGGCTGTTTTAGCGCTGAAAAGTGGCTTATGTGAAAAATGAGCGTTTCAGAGCGAGAGCAGCCTGTTTTTGCACTAAGCTGCATTTCACTGAAAAAAGGTCTTTCAAACAGGTTTACTAGCCTGAACTGGTTGAATTTGGATCTTCTTCATGGCAAAGGAGTTTTTACCTGGAATTTCATTCATTAAAGGTGAAAAGTGGCTTATGTCAAAAATGAGCGTTTCAGAGCGATTGGAGGCTGTTTTAGCGCTGAAAAGTGGCTTATGTGAAAAATGAGCGTTTCAGAGCGAGAGCAGCCTGTTTTTGCACTAAGCTGCATTTCACTGAAAAAAGGTCTTTCAAACAGGTTTACTAGCCTGAACTGGTTGAATTTGGATCTTCTTCATGGCAAAGGAGTTTTTACCTGGAATTTCATTCATTAAAGGTGAAAAGTGGCTTATGTCAAAAATGAGCGTTTCAGAGCGATTGGAGGCTGTTTTAGCGCTGAAAAGTGGCTTATGTGAAAAATGAGCGTTTCAGAGCGAGAGCAGCCTGTTTTTGCACTAAGCTGCATTTCACTGAAAAAAGGTCTTTCAAACAGGTTTACTAGCCTGAACTGGTTGAATTTGGATCTTCTTCATGGCAAAGGAGTTTTTACCTGGAATTTCATTCATTAAAGGTGAAAAGTGGCTTATGTCAAAAATGAGCGTTTCAGAGCGATTGGAGGCTGTTTTAGCGCTGAAAAGTGGCTTATGTGAAAAATGAGCGTTTCAGAGCGAGAGCAGCCTGTTTTTGCACTAAGCTGCATTTCACTGAAAAAAGGTCTTTCAAACAGGTTTACTAGCCTGAACTGGTTGAATTTGGATCTTCTTCATGGCAAAGGAGTTTTTACCTGGAATTTCATTCATTAAAGGTGAAAAGTGGCTTATGTCAAAAATGAGCGTTTCAGAGCGATTGGAGGCTGTTTTAGCGCTGAAAAGTGGCTTATGTGAAAAATGAGCGTTTCAGAGCGAGAGCAGCCTGTTTTTGCACTAAGCTGCATTTCACTGAAAAAAGGTCTTTCAAACAGGTTTACTAGCCTGAACTGGTTGAATTTGGATCTTCTTCATGGCAAAGGAGTTTTTACCTGGAATTTCATTCATTAAAGGTGAAAAGTGGCTTATGTCAAAAATGAGCGTTTCAGAGCGATTGGAGGCTGTTTTAGCGCTGAAAAGTGGCTTATGTGAAAAATGAGCGTTTCAGAGCGAGAGCAGCCTGTTTTTGCACTAAGCTGCATTTCACTGAAAAAAGGTCTTTCAAACAGGTTTACTAGCCTGAACTGGTTGAATTTGGATCTTCTTCATGGCAAAGGAGTTTTTACCTGGAATTTCATTCATTAAAGGTGAAAAGTGGCTTATGTCAAAAATGAGCGTTTCAGAGCGATTGGAGGCTGTTTTAGCGCTGAAAAGTGGCTTATGTGAAAAATGAGCGTTTCAGAGCGAGAGCAGCCTGTTTTTGCACTAAGCTGCATTTCACTGAAAAAAGGTCTTTCAAACAGGTTTACTAGCCTGAACTGGTTGAATTTGGATCTTCTTCATGGCAAAGGAGTTTTTACCTGGAATTTCATTCATTAAAGGTGAAAAGTGGCTTATGTCAAAAATGAGCGTTTCAGAGCGATTGGAGGCTGTTTTAGCACTGTACAGTCGCCTAAGGCTGAAAAGTGGCTTATGTGAAAAATGAGCGTTTCAGAGCGAGAGCAGCCTGTTTTTGCACTAAGCTGCATTTCACTGAAAAAAGGTCTTTCAAACAGGTTTACTAGCCTGAACTTGTTGAATTTGGATCTTCTTCATGGCAAAGGAGTTTTTACCTGGAATTTAATTCATTAAGGCTGAAAAGTGGCTTATGTCAAAAATGAGCGTTTCAGAGCGATTGGAGGCTGTTTTAGCGCTGAAAAGTGGCTTATGTGAAAAATGAGCGTTTCAGAGCGAGAGCAGCCTGTTTTTGCACTAAGCTGCATTTCACTGAAAAAAGGTCTTTCAAACAGGTTTACTAGCCTGAACTGGTTGAATTTGGATCTTCTTCATGGCAAAGGAGTTTTTACCTGGAATTTCATTCATTAAAGGTGAAAAGTGGCTTATGTCAAAAATGAGCGTTTCAGAGCGATTGGAGGCTGTTTTAGCGCTGAAAAGTGGCTTATGTGAAAAATGAGCGTTTCAGAGCGAGAGCAGCCTGTTTTTGCACTAAGCTGCATTTCACTGAAAAAAGGTCTTTCAAACAGGTTTACTAGCCTGAACTGGTTGAATTTGGATCTTCTTCATGGCAAAGGAGTTTTTACCTGGAATTTCATTCTTTAAGGCTGAAAAGTGGCTTATGTCAAAAATGAGCGTTTCAGAGCGATTGGAGGCTGTTTTAGCGCTGAAAAGTGGCTTATGTGAAAAATGAGCGTTTCAGAGCGATAGGAGGCTGTTTTAGCACTGCACAGTCGCCTAAGGCCGAAAAGTGGCTTATGTGAAAAATGAGCGTTTCAGAGCGAGAGCAGCCTGTTTTTGCACTAAGCTGCATTTCACTGAAAAAAGGTCTTTCAAACAGGTTTACTAGCCTGAACTTGTTGAATTTGGATCTTCTTCATGGCAAAGGAGTTTTTACCTGGAATTTAATTCATTAAGGCTGAAAAGTGGGTTATGTCAAAAATGAGCGTTTCAGAGCGATAGGAGGCTGTTTTAGCACTGTACAGTCGCCTAAGGCTGAAAAGTGGCTTATGTGAAAAATGAGCGTTTCAGAGCGAGAGGAGGCTGTTTTTGCACTGTACAGTCGCCTATAAGGCTGAAAAGTGGCTTATGTGAAAAATGAGCGTTTCAGAGCGAGAGCAGCCTGTTTTTGCACTAAGCTGCATTTCACTGAAAAAAGGTCTTTCAAACAGGTTTACTAGCCTGAACTGGTTGAATTTGGATCTTCTTCATGGCAAAGGAGTTTTTACCTGGAATTTCATTCATTAAAGGTGAAAAGTGGCTTATGTCAAAAATGAGCGTTTCAGAGCGATTGGAGGCTGTTTTAGCACTGTACAGTCGCCTAAGGCTGAAAAGTGGCTTATGTGAAAAATGAGCGTTTCAGAGCGAGAGCAGCCTGTTTTTGCACTAAGCTGCATTTCACTGAAAAAAGGTCTTTCAAACAGGTTTACTAGCCTGAACTGGTTGAATTTGGATCTTCTTCATGGCAAAGGAGTTTTTACCTGGAATTTCATTCATTAAAGGTGAAAAGTGGCTTATGTCAAAAATGAGCGTTTCAGAGCGATTGGAGGCTGTTTTAGCGCTGAAAAGTGGCTTATGTGAAAAATGAGCGTTTCAGAGCGAGAGCAGCCTGTTTTTGCACTAAGCTGCATTTCACTGAAAAAAGGTCTTTCAAACAGGTTTACTAGCCTGAACTGGTTGAATTTGGATCTTCTTCATGGCAAAGGAGTTTTTACCTGGAATTTCATTCATTAAAGGTGAAAAGTGGCTTATGTCAAAAATGAGCGTTTCAGAGCGATTGGAGGCTGTTTTAGCGCTGAAAAGTGGCTTATGTGAAAAATGAGCGTTTCAGAGCGAGAGCAGCCTGTTTTTGCACTAAGCTGCATTTCACTGAAAAAAGGTCTTTCAAACAGGTTTACTAGCCTGAACTGGTTGAATTTGGATCTTCTTCATGGCAAAGGAGTTTTTACCTGGAATTTCATTCATTAAAGGTGAAAAGTGGCTTATGTCAAAAATGAGCGTTTCAGAGCGATTGGAGGCTGTTTTAGCGCTGAAAAGTGGCTTATGTGAAAAATGAGCGTTTCAGAGCGATTGGAGGCTGTTTTAGCGCTGAAAAGTGGCTTATGTGAAAAATGAGCGTTTCAGAGCGAGAGCAGCCTGTTTTTGCACTAAGCTGCATTTCACTGAAAAAAGGTCTTTCAAACAGGTTTACTAGCCTGAACTGGTTGAATTTGGATCTTCTTCATGGCAAAGGAGTTTTTACCTGGAATTTCATTCATTAAAGGTGAAAAGTGGCTTATGTCAAAAATGAGCGTTTCAGAGCGATTGGAGGCTGTTTTAGCGCTGAAAAGTGGCTTATGTGAAAAATGAGCGTTTCAGAGCGAGAGCAGCCTGTTTTTGCACTAAGCTGCATTTCACTGAAAAAAGGTCTTTCAAACAGGTTTACTAGCCTGAACTTGTTGAATTTGGATCTTCTTCATGGCAAAGGAGTTTTTACCTGGAATTTAATTCATTAAGGCTGAAAAGTGGGTTATGTCAAAAATGAGCGTTTCAGAGCGATAGGAGGCTGTTTTAGCACTGTACAGTCGCCTAAGGCTGAAAAGTGGCTTATGTGAAAAATGAGCGTTTCAGAGCGAGAGGAGGCTGTTTTAGCACTGTACAGTCGCCTAAGGCTGAAAAGTGGCTTATGTGAAAAATGAGCGTTTCAGAGCGAGAGGAGGCTGTTTTTGCACTAAGCTGCATTTCACTGAAAAAAGGTCTTTCAACCAGGTTTACTAGCCTGAACTGCATGAATTTGGATCTTTTTCATGGCAAAGGAGTTTTTACCTGGAATTTCATTCATTAAAGGTGAAAAGTGGCTTATGTCAAAAATGAGCGTTTCAGAGCGATTGGAGGCTGTTTTAGCGCTGAAAAGTGGCTTATGTGAAAAATGAGCGTTTCAGAGCGAGAGCAGCCTGTTTTTGCACTAAGCTGCATTTCACTGAAAAAAGGTCTTTCAAACAGGTTTACTAGCCTGAACTGCATGAATTTGGATCTTCTTCATGGCAAAGGAGTTTTTACCTGGAATTTCATTCATTAAAGGTGAAAAGTGGCTTATGTCAAAAATGAGCGTTTCAGAGCGATTGGAGGCTGTTTTAGCGCTGAAAAGTGGCTTATGTGAAAAATGAGCGTTTCAGAGCGAGAGCAGCCTGTTTATGCACTAAGCTGCATTTCACTGAAAAAAGGTCTTTCAAACAGGTTTACTAGCCTGAACTGGTTGAATTTGGATCTTCTTCATGGCAAAGGAGTTTTTACCTGGAATTTCATTCATTAAAGGTGAAAAGTGGCTTATGTCAAAAATGAGCGTTTCAGAGCGATTGGAGGCTGTTTTAGCGCTGAAAAGTGGCTTATGTGAAAAATGAGCGTTTCAGAGCGAGAGCAGCCTGTTTTTGCACTAAGCTGCATTTCACTGAAAAAAGGTCTTTCAAACAGGTTTACTAGCCTGAACTTGTTGAATTTGGATCTTCTTCATGGCAAAGGAGTTTTTACCTGGAATTTAATTCATTAAGGCTGAAAAGTGGGTTATGTGAAAAATGAGCGTTTCAGAGCGATAGGAGGCTGTTTTAGCACTGTACAGTCGCCTAAGGCTGAAAAGTGGCTTATGTGAAAAATGAGCGTTTCAGAGCGAGAGCAGCCTGTTTTTGCACTAAGCTGCATTTCACTGAAAAAAGGTCTTTCAAACAGGTTTACTAGCCTGAACTGGTTGAATTTGGATCTTCTTCATGGCAAAGGAGTTTTTACCTGGAATTTCATTCATTAAAGGTGAAAAGTGGCTTATGTCAAAAATGAGCGTTTCAGAGCGATTGGAGGCTGTTTTAGCGCTGAAAAGTGGCTTATGTGAAAAATGAGCGTTTCAGAGCGATTGGAGGCTGTTTTAGCGCTGAAAAGTGGCTTATGTGAAAAATGAGCGTTTCAGAGCGAGAGCAGCCTGTTTTTGCACTAAGCTGCATTTCACTGAAAAAAGGTCTTTCAAACAGGTTTACTAGCCTGAACTGGTTGAATTTGGATCTTCTTCATGGCAAAGGAGTTTTTACCTGGAATTTCATTCATTAAAGGTGAAAAGTGGCTTATGTCAAAAATGAGCGTTTCAGAGCGATTGGAGGCTGTTTTAGCGCTGAAAAGTGGCTTATGTGAAAAATGAGCGTTTCAGAGCGAGAGCAGCCTGTTTTTGCACTAAGCTGCATTTCACTGAAAAAAGGTCTTTCAAACAGGTTTACTAGCCTGAACTTGTTGAATTTGGATCTTCTTCATGGCAAAGGAGTTTTTACCTGGAATTTAATTCATTAAGGCTGAAAAGTGGGTTATGTCAAAAATGAGCGTTTCAGAGCGATAGGAGGCTGTTTTAGCACTGTACAGTCGCCTAAGGCTGAAAAGTGGCTTATGTGAAAAATGAGCGTTTCAGAGCGAGAGGAGGCTGTTTTAGCACTGTACAGTCGCCTAAGGCTGAAAAGTGGCTTATGTGAAAAATGAGCGTTTCAGAGCGAGAGGAGGCTGTTTTTGCACTAAGCTGCATTTCACTGAAAAAAGGTCTTTCAACCAGGTTTACTAGCCTGAACTGCATGAATTTGGATCTTCTTCATGGCAAAGGAGTTTTTACCTGGAATTTCATTCATTAAAGGTGAAAAGTGGCTTATGTCAAAAATGAGCGTTTCAGAGCGATTGGAGGCTGTTTTAGCGCTGAAAAGTGGCTTATGTGAAAAATGAGCGTTTCAGAGCGAGAGCAGCCTGTTTTTGCACTAAGCTGCATTTCACTGAAAAAAGGTCTTTCAAACAGGTTTACTAGCCTGAACTGCATGAATTTGGATCTTCTTCATGGCAAAGGAGTTTTTACCTGGAATTTCATTCATTAAAGGTGAAAAGTGGCTTATGTCAAAAATGAGCGTTTCAGAGCGATTGGAGGCTGTTTTAGCGCTGAAAAGTGGCTTATGTGAAAAATGAGCGTTTCAGAGCGAGAGCAGCCTGTTTTTGCACTAAGCTGCATTTCACTGAAAAAAGGTCTTTCAAACAGGTTTACTAGCCTGAACTGGTTGAATTTGGATCTTCTTCATGGCAAAGGAGTTTTTACCTGGAATTTCATTCATTAAAGGTGAAAAGTGGCTTATGTCAAAAATGAGCGTTTCAGAGCGATTGGAGGCTGTTTTAGCGCTGAAAAGTGGCTTATGTGAAAAATGAGCGTTTCAGAGCGAGAGCAGCCTGTTTTTGCACTAAGCTGCATTTCACTGAAAAAAGGTCTTTCAAACAGGTTTACTAGCCTGAACTTGTTGAATTTGGATCTTCTTCATGGCAAAGGAGTTTTTACCTGGAATTTAATTCATTAAGGCTGAAAAGTGGGTTATGTGAAAAATGAGCGTTTCAGAGCGATAGGAGGCTGTTTTAGCACTGTACAGTCGCCTAAGGCTGAAAAGTGGCTTATGTGAAAAATGAGCGTTTCAGAGCGAGAGCAGCCTGTTTTTGCACTAAGCTGCATTTCACTGAAAAAAGGTCTTTCAACCAGGTTTACTAGCCTGAACTGGATGAATTTGGATCTTCTTCATGGCAAAGGAGTTTTTACCTGGAATTTCATTCATTAAAGGTGAAAAGTGGCTTATGTCAAAAATGAGCGTTTCAGAGCGATTGGAGGCTGTTTTAGCGCTGAAAAGTGGCTTATGTGAAAAATGAGCGTTTCAGAGCGAGAGCAGCCTGTTTTTGCACTAAGCTGCATTTCACTGAAAAAAGGTCTTTCAAACAGGTTTACTAGCCTGAACTTGTTGAATTTGGATCTTCTTCATGGCAAAGGAGTTTTTACCTGGAATTTAATTCATTAAGGCTGAAAAGTGGGTTATGTCAAAAATGAGCGTTTCAGAGCGAGAGGAGGCTGTTTTAGCACTGTACAGTCGCCTAAGGCTGAAAAGTGGCTTATGTGAAAAATGAGCGTTTCAGAGCGAGAGCAGCCTGTTTTTGCACTAAGCTGCATTTCACTGAAAAAAGGTCTTTCAAACAGGTTTACTAGCCTGAACTGGTTGAATTTGGATCTTCTTCATGGCAAAGGAGTTTTTACCTGGAATTTCATTCATTAAAGGTGAAAAGTGGCTTATGTCAAAAATGAGCGTTTCAGAGCGATTGGAGGCTGTTTTAGCGCTGAAAAGTGGCTTATGTGAAAAATGAGCGTTTCAGAGCGAGAGCAGCCTGTTTTTGCACTAAGCTGCATTTCACTGAAAAAAGGTCTTTCAAACAGGTTTACTAGCCTGAACTGGTTGAATTTGGATCTTCTTCATGGCAAAGGAGTTTTTACCTGGAATTTCATTCATTAAAGGTGAAAAGTGGCTTATGTCAAAAATGAGCGTTTCAGAGCGATTGGAGGCTGTTTTAGCGCTGAAAAGTGGCTTATGTGAAAAATGAGCGTTTCAGAGCGAGAGCAGCCTGTTTTTGCACTAAGCTGCATTTCACTGAAAAAAGGTCTTTCAAACAGGTTTACTAGCCTGAACTGGTTGAATTTGGATCTTCTTCATGGCAAAGGAGTTTTTACCTGGAATTTCATTCATTAAAGGTGAAAAGTGGCTTATGTCAAAAATGAGCGTTTCAGAGCGATTGGAGGCTGTTTTAGCGCTGAAAAGTGGCTTATGTGAAAAATGAGCGTTTCAGAGCGAGAGCAGCCTGTTTTTGCACTAAGCTGCATTTCACTGAAAAAAGGTCTTTCAAACAGGTTTACTAGCCTGAACTGGTTGAATTTGGATCTTCTTCATGGCAAAGGAGTTTTTACCTGGAATTTCATTCATTAAAGGTGAAAAGTGGCTTATGTCAAAAATGAGCGTTTCAGAGCGATTGGAGGCTGTTTTAGCGCTGAAAAGTGGCTTATGTGAAAAATGAGCGTTTCAGAGCGAGAGCAGCCTGTTTTTGCACTAAGCTGCATTTCACTGAAAAAAGGTCTTTCAAACAGGTTTACTAGCCTGAACTGGTTGAATTTGGATCTTCTTCATGGCAAAGGAGTTTTTACCTGGAATTTCATTCATTAAAGGTGAAAAGTGGCTTATGTCAAAAATGAGCGTTTCAGAGCGATAGGAGGCTGTTTTAGCACTGTACAGTCGCCTAAGGCTGAAAAGTGGCTTATGTGAAAAATGAGCGTTTCAGAGCGAGAGGAGGCTGTTTTAGCACTGTACAGTCGCCTAAGGCTGAAAAGTGGCTTATGTGAAAAATGAGCGTTTCAGAGCGAGAGCAGCCTGTTTTTGCACTAAGCTGCATTTCACTGAAAAAAGGTCTTTCAACCAGGTTTACTAGCCTGAAAACTGCATGAATTTGGATCTTCTTCATGGCAAAGGAGTTTTTACCTGGAATTTCATTCATTAAAGGTGAAAAGTGGCTTATGTCAAAAATGAGCGTTTCAGAGCGATTGGAGGCTGTTTTAGCGCTGAAAAGTGGCTTATGTGAAAAATGAGCGTTTCAGAGCGAGAGCAGCCTGTTTTTGCACTAAGCTGCATTTCACTGAAAAAAGGTCTTTCAAACAGGTTTACTAGCCTGAACTGGTTGAATTTGGATCTTCTTCATGGCAAATGAGTTTTTACCTGGAATTTAATTCATTAAGGCTGAAAAGTGGGTTATGTCAAAAATGAGCGTTTCAGAGCGATAGGAGGCTGTTTTAGCACTGTACAGTCGCCTAAGGCTGAAAAGTGGCTTATGTGAAAAATGAGCGTTTCAGAGCGAGAGGAGGCTGTTTTAGCACTGTACAGTCGCCTAAGGCTGAAAAGTGGCTTATGTCAAAAATGAGCGTTTCAGAGCGATTGGAGGCTGTTTTAGCGCTGAAAAGTGGCTTATGTGAAAAATGAGCGTTTCAGAGCGAGAGCAGCCTGTTTTTGCACTAAGCTGCATTTCACTGAAAAAAGGTCTTTCAAACAGGTTTACTAGCCTGAACTGCATGAATTTGGATCTTCTTCATGGCAAAGGAGTTTTTACCTGGAATTTCATTCATTAAAGGTGAAAAGTGGCTTATGTCAAAAATGAGCGTTTCAGAGCGATTGGAGGCTGTTTTAGCGCTGAAAAGTGGCTTATGTGAAAAATGAGCGTTTCAGAGCGAGAGCAGCCTGTTTTTGCACTAAGCTGCATTTCACTGAAAAAAGGTCTTTCAAACAGGTTTACTAGCCTGAACTGGTTGAATTTGGATCTTCTTCATGGCAAAGGAGTTTTTACCTGGAATTTCATTCATTAAAGGTGAAAAGTGGCTTATGTCAAAAATGAGCGTTTCAGAGCGATTGGAGGCTTTTTTAGCGCTGAAAAGTGTCTTATGTGAAAAATGAGCGTTTCAGAGCGAGAGCAGCCTGTTTTTGCACTAAGCTGCATTTCACTGAAAAAAGGTCTTTCAAACAGGTTTACTAGCCTGAACTGGTTGAATTTGGATCTTCTTCATGGCAAAGGAGTTTTTACCTGGAATTTCATTCATTAAAGGTGAAAAGTGGCTTATGTCAAAAATGAGCGTTTCAGAGCGATTGGAGGCTGTTTTAGCGCTGAAAAGTGGCTTATGTGAAAAATGAGCGTTTCAGAGCGAGAGCAGCCTGTTTTTGCACTAAGCTGCATTTCACTGAAAAAAGGTCTTTCAAACAGGTTTACTAGCCTGAACTGGTTGAATTTGGATCTTCTTCATGGCAAATGAGTTTTTACCTGGAATTTAATTCATTAAGGCTGAAAAGTGGGTTATGTCAAAAATGAGCGTTTCAGAGCGATAGGAGGCTGTTTTAGCACTGTACAGTCGCCTAAGGCTGAAAAGTGGCTTATGTGAAAAATGAGCGTTTCAGAGCGAGAGGAGGCTGTTTTAGCACTGTACAGTCGCCTAAGGCTGAAAAGTGGCTTATGTGAAAAATGAGCGTTTCAGAGCGAGAGGAGGCTGTTTTTGCACTAAGCTGCATTTCACTGAAAAAAGGTCTTTCAACCAGGTTTACTAGCCTGAACTGCATGAATTTGGATCTTCTTCATGGCAAAGGAGTTTTTACCTGGAATTTCATTCATTAAAGGTGAAAAGTGGCTTATGTCAAAAATGAGCGTTTCAGAGCGATTGGAGGCTGTTTTAGCGCTGAAAAGTGGCTTATGTGAAAAATGAGCGTTTCAGAGCGAGAGCAGCCTGTTTTTGCACTAAGCTGCATTTCACTGAAAAAAGGTCTTTCAAACAGGTTTACTAGCCTGAACTGGTTGAATTTGGATCTTCTTCATGGCAAAGGAGTTTTTACCTGGAATTTCATTCATTAAAGGTGAAAAGTGGCTTATGTGAAAAATGAGCGTTTCAGAGCGATTGGAGGCTGTTTTAGCGCTGAAAAGTGGCTTATGTGAAAAATGAGCGTTTCAGAGCGAGAGCAGCCTGTTTTTGCACTAAGCTGCATTTCACTGAAAAAAGGTCTTTCAAACAGGTTTACTAGCCTGAACTGGTTGAATTTGGATCTTCTTCATGGCAAAGGAGTTTTTACCTGGAATTTCATTCATTAAAGGTGAAAAGTGGCTTATGTCAAAAATGAGCGTTTCAGAGCGATTGGAGGCTGTTTTAGCACTGTACAGTCGCCTAAGGCTGAAAAGTGGCTTATGTGAAAAATGAGCGTTTCAGAGCGAGAGCAGCCTGTTTTTGCACTAAGCTGCATTTCACTGAAAAAAGGTCTTTCAAACAGGTTTACTAGCCTGAACTTGTTGAATTTGGATCTTCTTCATGGCAAAGGAGTTTTTACCTGGAATTTAATTCATTAAGGCTGAAAAGTGGGTTATGTCAAAAATGAGCGTTTCAGAGCGATTGGAGGCTGTTTTAGCGCTGAAAAGTGGCTTATGTGAAAAATGAGCGTTTCAGAGCGAGAGCAGCCTGTTTTTGCACTAAGCTGCATTTCACTGAAAAAAGGTCTTTCAAACAGGTTTACTAGCCTGAACTGGTTGAATTTGGATCTTCTTCATGGCAAAGGAGTTTTTACCTGGAATTTCATTCATTAAAGGTGAAAAGTGGCTTATGTCAAAAATGAGCGTTTCAGAGCGATTGGAGGCTGTTTTAGCGCTGAAAAGTGGCTTATGTGAAAAATGAGCGTTTCAGAGCGAGAGCAGCCTGTTTTTGCACTAAGCTGCATTTCACTGAAAAAAGGTCTTTCAAACAGGTTTACTAGCCTGAACTGGTTGAATTTGGATCTTCTTCATGGCAAAGGAGTTTTTACCTGGAATTTCATTCATTAAAGGTGAAAAGTGGCTTATGTGAAAAATGAGCGTTTCAGAGCGATTGGAGGCTGTTTTAGCGCTGAAAAGTGG
The DNA here is from genome assembly GCF_965226575.1 of Pagrus pagrus. Lineage (NCBI taxonomy): Eukaryota > Metazoa > Chordata > Actinopteri > Spariformes > Sparidae > Pagrus > Pagrus pagrus. Next base: position 15,509 of record NW_028175073.1, read on the forward strand.
CTTATGTGAAAAATGAGCGTTTCAGAGCGAGAGCAGCCTGTTTTTGCACTAAGCTGCATTTCACTGAAAAAAGGTCTTTCAAACAGGTTTACTAGCCTGAACTGGTTGAATTTGGATCTTCTTCATGGCAAATGAGTTTTTACCTGGAATTTAATTCATTAAGGCTGAAAAGTGGGTTATGTCAAAAATGAGCGTTTCAGAGCGATAGGAGGCTGTTTTAGCACTGTACAGTCGCCTAAGGCTGAAAAGTGGCTTATGTGAAAAATGAGCGTTTCAGAGCGAGAGGAGGCTGTTTTAGCACTGTACAGTCGCCTAAGGCTGAAAAGTGGCTTATGTGAAAAATGAGCGTTTCAGAGCGAGAGCAGCCTGTTTTTGCACTAAGCTGCATTTCACTGAAAAAAGGTCTTTCAACCAGGTTTACTAGCCTGAAAACTGCATGAATTTGGATCTTCTTCATGGCAAAGGAGTTTTTACCTGGAATTTCATTCATTAAAGGTGAAAAGTGGCTTATGTCAAAAATGAGCGTTTCAGAGCGATTGGAGGCTGTTTTAGCGCTGAAAAGTGGCTTATGTGAAAAATGAGCGTTTCAGAGCGAGAGCAGCCTGTTTTTGCACTAAGCTGCATTTCACTGAAAAAAGGTCTTTCAAACAGGTTTACTAGCCTGAACTGCATGAATTTGGATCTTCTTCATGGCAAAGGAGTTTTTACCTGGAATTTCATTCATTAAAGGTGAAAAGTGGCTTATGTCAAAAATGAGCGTTTCAGAGCGATTGGAGGCTGTTTTAGCGCTGAAAAGTGGCTTATGTGAAAAATGAGCGTTTCAGAGCGAGAGCAGCCTGTTTTTGCACTAAGCTGCATTTCACTGAAAAAAGGTCTTTCAAACAGGTTTACTAGCCTGAACTGGTTGAATTTGGATCTTCTTCATGGCAAAGGAGTTTTTACCTGGAATTTCATTCATTAAAGGTGAAAAGTGGCTTATGTCAAAAATGAGCGTTTCAGAGCGATTGGAGGCTGTTTTAGCGCTGAAAAGTGTCTTATGTGAAAAATGAGCGTTTCAGAGCGAGAGCAGCCTGTTTTTGCACTAAGCTGCATTTCACTGAAAAAAGGTCTTTCAAACAGGTTTACTAGCCTGAACTGGTTGAATTTGGATCTTCTTCATGGCAAAGGAGTTTTTACCTGGAATTTCATTCATTAAAGGTGAAAAGTGGCTTATGTCAAAAATGAGCGTTTCAGAGCGATTGGAGGCTGTTTTAGCGCTGAAAAGTGGCTTATGTGAAAAATGAGCGTTTCAGAGCGAGAGCAGCCTGTTTTTGCACTAAGCTGCATTTCACTGAAAAAAGGTCTTTCAAACAGGTTTACTAGCCTGAACTGGTTGAATTTGGATCTTCTTCATGGCAAATGAGTTTTTACCTGGAATTTAATTCATTAAGGCTGAAAAGTGGGTTATGTCAAAAATGAGCGTTTCAGAGCGATAGGAGGCTGTTTTAGCACTGTACAGTCGCCTAAGGCTGAAAAGTGGCTTATGTGAAAAATGAGCGTTTCAGAGCGAGAGGAGGCTGTTTTAGCACTGTACAGTCGCCTAAGGCTGAAAAGTGGCTTATGTGAAAAATGAGCGTTTCAGAGCGAGAGGAGGCTGTTTTTGCACTAAGCTGCATTTCACTGAAAAAAGGTCTTTCAACCAGGTTTACTAGCCTGAACTGCATGAATTTGGATCTTCTTCATGGCAAAGGAGTTTTTACCTGGAATTTCATTCATTAAAGGTGAAAAGTGGCTTATGTCAAAAATGAGCGTTTCAGAGCGATTGGAGGCTGTTTTAGCGCTGAAAAGTGGCTTATGTGAAAAATGAGCGTTTCAGAGCGAGAGCAGCCTGTTTTTGCACTAAGCTGCATTTCACTGAAAAAAGGTCTTTCAAACAGGTTTACTAGCCTGAACTGGTTGAATTTGGATCTTCTTCATGGCAAAGGAGTTTTTACCTGGAATTTCATTCATTAAAGGTGAAAAGTGGCTTATGTCAAAAATGAGCGTTTCAGAGCGATTGGAGGCTGTTTTAGCGCTGAAAAGTGGCTTATGTGAAAAATGAGCGTTTCAGAGCGAGAGCAGCCTGTTTTTGCACTAAGCTGCATTTCACTGAAAAAAGGTCTTTCAAACAGGTTTACTAGCCTGAACTGGTTGAATTTGGATCTTCTTCATGGCAAAGGAGTTTTTACCTGGAATTTCATTCTTTAAGGCTGAAAAGTGGCTTATGTCAAAAATGAGCGTTTCAGAGCGATTGGAGGCTGTTTTAGCGCTGAAAAGTGGCTTATGTGAAAAATGAGCGTTTCAGAGCGATAGGAGGCTGTTTTAGCACTGCACAGTCGCCTAAGGCCGAAAAGTGGCTTATGTGAAAAATGAGCGTTTCAGAGCGAGAGCAGCCTGTTTTTGCACTAAGCTGCATTTCACTGAAAAAAGGTCTTTCAAACAGGTTTACTAGCCTGAACTTGTTGAATTTGGATCTTCTTCATGGCAAAGGAGTTTTTACCTGGAATTTAATTCATTAAGGCTGAAAAGTGGGTTATGTCAAAAATGAGCGTTTCAGAGCGATAGGAGGCTGTTTTAGCACTGTACAGTCGCCTAAGGCTGAAAAGTGGCTTATGTGAAAAATGAGCGTTTCAGAGCGAGAGGAGGCTGTTTTTGCACTGTACAGTCGCCTATAAGGCTGAAAAGTGGCTTATGTGAAAAATGAGCGTTTCAGAGCGAGAGCAGCCTGTTTTTGCACTAAGCTGCATTTCACTGAAAAAAGGTCTTTCAAACAGGTTTACTAGCCTGAACTGGTTGAATTTGGATCTTCTTCATGGCAAAGGAGTTTTTACCTGGAATTTCATTCATTAAAGGTGAAAAGTGGCTTATGTCAAAAATGAGCGTTTCAGAGCGATTGGAGGCTGTTTTAGCACTGTACAGTCGCCTAAGGCTGAAAAGTGGCTTATGTGAAAAATGAGCGTTTCAGAGCGAGAGCAGCCTGTTTTTGCACTAAGCTGCATTTCACTGAAAAAAGGTCTTTCAAACAGGTTTACTAGCCTGAACTGGTTGAATTTGGATCTTCTTCATGGCAAAGGAGTTTTTACCTGGAATTTCATTCATTAAAGGTGAAAAGTGGCTTATGTCAAAAATGAGCGTTTCAGAGCGATTGGAGGCTGTTTTAGCGCTGAAAAGTGGCTTATGTGAAAAATGAGCGTTTCAGAGCGAGAGCAGCCTGTTTTTGCACTAAGCTGCATTTCACTGAAAAAAGGTCTTTCAAACAGGTTTACTAGCCTGAACTGGTTGAATTTGGATCTTCTTCATGGCAAAGGAGTTTTTACCTGGAATTTCATTCATTAAAGGTGAAAAGTGGCTTATGTCAAAAATGAGCGTTTCAGAGCGATTGGAGGCTGTTTTAGCGCTGAAAAGTGGCTTATGTGAAAAATGAGCGTTTCAGAGCGAGAGCAGCCTGTTTTTGCACTAAGCTGCATTTCACTGAAAAAAGGTCTTTCAAACAGGTTTACTAGCCTGAACTGGTTGAATTTGGATCTTCTTCATGGCAAAGGAGTTTTTACCTGGAATTTCATTCATTAAAGGTGAAAAGTGGCTTATGTCAAAAATGAGCGTTTCAGAGCGATTGGAGGCTGTTTTAGCGCTGAAAAGTGGCTTATGTGAAAAATGAGCGTTTCAGAGCGATTGGAGGCTGTTTTAGCGCTGAAAAGTGGCTTATGTGAAAAATGAGCGTTTCAGAGCGAGAGCAGCCTGTTTTTGCACTAAGCTGCATTTCACTGAAAAAAGGTCTTTCAAACAGGTTTACTAGCCTGAACTGGTTGAATTTGGATCTTCTTCATGGCAAAGGAGTTTTTACCTGGAATTTCATTCATTAAAGGTGAAAAGTGGCTTATGTCAAAAATGAGCGTTTCAGAGCGATTGGAGGCTGTTTTAGCGCTGAAAAGTGGCTTATGTGAAAAATGAGCGTTTCAGAGCGAGAGCAGCCTGTTTTTGCACTAAGCTGCATTTCACTGAAAAAAGGTCTTTCAAACAGGTTTACTAGCCTGAACTTGTTGAATTTGGATCTTCTTCATGGCAAAGGAGTTTTTACCTGGAATTTAATTCATTAAGGCTGAAAAGTGGGTTATGTCAAAAATGAGCGTTTCAGAGCGATAGGAGGCTGTTTTAGCACTGTACAGTCGCCTAAGGCTGAAAAGTGGCTTATGTGAAAAATGAGCGTTTCAGAGCGAGAGGAGGCTGTTTTAGCACTGTACAGTCGCCTAAGGCTGAAAAGTGGCTTATGTGAAAAATGAGCGTTTCAGAGCGAGAGGAGGCTGTTTTTGCACTAAGCTGCATTTCACTGAAAAAAGGTCTTTCAACCAGGTTTACTAGCCTGAACTGCATGAATTTGGATCTTTTTCATGGCAAAGGAGTTTTTACCTGGAATTTCATTCATTAAAGGTGAAAAGTGGCTTATGTCAAAAATGAGCGTTTCAGAGCGATTGGAGGCTGTTTTAGCGCTGAAAAGTGGCTTATGTGAAAAATGAGCGTTTCAGAGCGAGAGCAGCCTGTTTTTGCACTAAGCTGCATTTCACTGAAAAAAGGTCTTTCAAACAGGTTTACTAGCCTGAACTGCATGAATTTGGATCTTCTTCATGGCAAAGGAGTTTTTACCTGGAATTTCATTCATTAAAGGTGAAAAGTGGCTTATGTCAAAAATGAGCGTTTCAGAGCGATTGGAGGCTGTTTTAGCGCTGAAAAGTGGCTTATGTGAAAAATGAGCGTTTCAGAGCGAGAGCAGCCTGTTTATGCACTAAGCTGCATTTCACTGAAAAAAGGTCTTTCAAACAGGTTTACTAGCCTGAACTGGTTGAATTTGGATCTTCTTCATGGCAAAGGAGTTTTTACCTGGAATTTCATTCATTAAAGGTGAAAAGTGGCTTATGTCAAAAATGAGCGTTTCAGAGCGATTGGAGGCTGTTTTAGCGCTGAAAAGTGGCTTATGTGAAAAATGAGCGTTTCAGAGCGAGAGCAGCCTGTTTTTGCACTAAGCTGCATTTCACTGAAAAAAGGTCTTTCAAACAGGTTTACTAGCCTGAACTTGTTGAATTTGGATCTTCTTCATGGCAAAGGAGTTTTTACCTGGAATTTAATTCATTAAGGCTGAAAAGTGGGTTATGTGAAAAATGAGCGTTTCAGAGCGATAGGAGGCTGTTTTAGCACTGTACAGTCGCCTAAGGCTGAAAAGTGGCTTATGTGAAAAATGAGCGTTTCAGAGCGAGAGCAGCCTGTTTTTGCACTAAGCTGCATTTCACTGAAAAAAGGTCTTTCAAACAGGTTTACTAGCCTGAACTGGTTGAATTTGGATCTTCTTCATGGCAAAGGAGTTTTTACCTGGAATTTCATTCATTAAAGGTGAAAAGTGGCTTATGTCAAAAATGAGCGTTTCAGAGCGATTGGAGGCTGTTTTAGCGCTGAAAAGTGGCTTATGTGAAAAATGAGCGTTTCAGAGCGATTGGAGGCTGTTTTAGCGCTGAAAAGTGGCTTATGTGAAAAATGAGCGTTTCAGAGCGAGAGCAGCCTGTTTTTGCACTAAGCTGCATTTCACTGAAAAAAGGTCTTTCAAACAGGTTTACTAGCCTGAACTGGTTGAATTTGGATCTTCTTCATGGCAAAGGAGTTTTTACCTGGAATTTCATTCATTAAAGGTGAAAAGTGGCTTATGTCAAAAATGAGCGTTTCAGAGCGATTGGAGGCTGTTTTAGCGCTGAAAAGTGGCTTATGTGAAAAATGAGCGTTTCAGAGCGAGAGCAGCCTGTTTTTGCACTAAGCTGCATTTCACTGAAAAAAGGTCTTTCAAACAGGTTTACTAGCCTGAACTTGTTGAATTTGGATCTTCTTCATGGCAAAGGAGTTTTTACCTGGAATTTAATTCATTAAGGCTGAAAAGTGGGTTATGTCAAAAATGAGCGTTTCAGAGCGATAGGAGGCTGTTTTAGCACTGTACAGTCGCCTAAGGCTGAAAAGTGGCTTATGTGAAAAATGAGCGTTTCAGAGCGAGAGGAGGCTGTTTTAGCACTGTACAGTCGCCTAAGGCTGAAAAGTGGCTTATGTGAAAAATGAGCGTTTCAGAGCGAGAGGAGGCTGTTTTTGCACTAAGCTGCATTTCACTGAAAAAAGGTCTTTCAACCAGGTTTACTAGCCTGAACTGCATGAATTTGGATCTTCTTCATGGCAAAGGAGTTTTTACCTGGAATTTCATTCATTAAAGGTGAAAAGTGGCTTATGTCAAAAATGAGCGTTTCAGAGCGATTGGAGGCTGTTTTAGCGCTGAAAAGTGGCTTATGTGAAAAATGAGCGTTTCAGAGCGAGAGCAGCCTGTTTTTGCACTAAGCTGCATTTCACTGAAAAAAGGTCTTTCAAACAGGTTTACTAGCCTGAACTGCATGAATTTGGATCTTCTTCATGGCAAAGGAGTTTTTACCTGGAATTTCATTCATTAAAGGTGAAAAGTGGCTTATGTGAAAAATGAGCGTTTCAGAGCGAGAGCAGCCTGTTTTTGCACTAAGCTGCATTTCACTGAAAAAAGGTCTTTCAAACAGGTTTACTAGCCTGAACTGGTTGAATTTGGATCTTCTTCATGGCAAAGGAGTTTTTACCTGGAATTTCATTCATTAAAGGTGAAAAGTGGCTTATGTCAAAAATGAGCGTTTCAGAGCGATTGGAGGCTGTTTTAGCGCTGAAAAGTGGCTTATGTGAAAAATGAGCGTTTCAGAGCGAGAGCAGCCTGTTTTTGCACTAAGCTGCATTTCACTGAAAAAAGGTCTTTCAAACAGGTTTACTAGCCTGAACTTGTTGAATTTGGATCTTCTTCATGGCAAAGGAGTTTTTACCTGGAATTTAATTCATTAAGGCTGAAAAGTGGGTTATGTGAAAAATGAGCGTTTCAGAGCGATAGGAGGCTGTTTTAGCACTGTACAGTCGCCTAAGGCTGAAAAGTGGCTTATGTGAAAAATGAGCGTTTCAGAGCGAGAGCAGCCTGTTTTTGCACTAAGCTGCATTTCACTGAAAAAAGGTCTTTCAACCAGGTTTACTAGCCTGAACTGGATGAATTTGGATCTTCTTCATGGCAAAGGAGTTTTTACCTGGAATTTCATTCATTAAAGGTGAAAAGTGGCTTATGTCAAAAATGAGCGTTTCAGAGCGATTGGAGGCTGTTTTAGCGCTGAAAAGTGGCTTATGTGAAAAATGAGCGTTTCAGAGCGAGAGCAGCCTGTTTTTGCACTAAGCTGCATTTCACTGAAAAAAGGTCTTTCAAACAGGTTTACTAGCCTGAACTTGTTGAATTTGGATCTTCTTCATGGCAAAGGAGTTTTTACCTGGAATTTAATTCATTAAGGCTGAAAAGTGGGTTATGTCAAAAATGAGCGTTTCAGAGCGAGAGGAGGCTGTTTTAGCACTGTACAGTCGCCTAAGGCTGAAAAGTGGCTTATGTGAAAAATGAGCGTTTCAGAGCGAGAGCAGCCTGTTTTTGCACTAAGCTGCATTTCACTGAAAAAAGGTCTTTCAAACAGGTTTACTAGCCTGAACTGGTTGAATTTGGATCTTCTTCATGGCAAAGGAGTTTTTACCTGGAATTTCATTCATTAAAGGTGAAAAGTGGCTTATGTCAAAAATGAGCGTTTCAGAGCGATTGGAGGCTGTTTTAGCGCTGAAAAGTGGCTTATGTGAAAAATGAGCGTTTCAGAGCGAGAGCAGCCTGTTTTTGCACTAAGCTGCATTTCACTGAAAAAAGGTCTTTCAAACAGGTTTACTAGCCTGAACTGGTTGAATTTGGATCTTCTTCATGGCAAAGGAGTTTTTACCTGGAATTTCATTCATTAAAGGTGAAAAGTGGCTTATGTCAAAAATGAGCGTTTCAGAGCGATTGGAGGCTGTTTTAGCGCTGAAAAGTGGCTTATGTGAAAAATGAGCGTTTCAGAGCGAGAGCAGCCTGTTTTTGCACTAAGCTGCATTTCACTGAAAAAAGGTCTTTCAAACAGGTTTACTAGCCTGAACTGGTTGAATTTGGATCTTCTTCATGGCAAAGGAGTTTTTACCTGGAATTTCATTCATTAAAGGTGAAAAGTGGCTTATGTCAAAAATGAGCGTTTCAGAGCGATTGGAGGCTGTTTTAGCGCTGAAAAGTGGCTTATGTGAAAAATGAGCGTTTCAGAGCGAGAGCAGCCTGTTTTTGCACTAAGCTGCATTTCACTGAAAAAAGGTCTTTCAAACAGGTTTACTAGCCTGAACTGGTTGAATTTGGATCTTCTTCATGGCAAAGGAGTTTTTACCTGGAATTTCATTCATTAAAGGTGAAAAGTGGCTTATGTCAAAAATGAGCGTTTCAGAGCGATTGGAGGCTGTTTTAGCGCTGAAAAGTGGCTTATGTGAAAAATGAGCGTTTCAGAGCGAGAGCAGCCTGTTTTTGCACTAAGCTGCATTTCACTGAAAAAAGGTCTTTCAAACAGGTTTACTAGCCTGAACTGGTTGAATTTGGATCTTCTTCATGGCAAAGGAGTTTTTACCTGGAATTTCATTCATTAAAGGTGAAAAGTGGCTTATGTGAAAAATGAGCGTTTCAGAGCGATTGGAGGCTGTTTTAGCGCTGAAAAGTGGCTTATGTGAAAAATGAGCGTTTCAGAGCGAGAGCAGCCTGTTTTTGCACTAAGCTGCATTTCACTGAAAAAAGGTCTTTCAAACAGGTTTACTAGCCTGAACTGGTTGAATTTGGATCTTCTTCATGGCAAAGGAGTTTTTACCTGGAATTTCATTCATTAAAGGTGAAAAGTGGCTTATGTCAAAAATGAGCGTTTCAGAGCGATTGGAGGCTGTTTTAGCACTGTACAGTCGCCTAAGGCTGAAAAGTGGCTTATGTGAAAAATGAGCGTTTCAGAGCGAGAGCAGCCTGTTTTTGCACTAAGCTGCATTTCACTGAAAAAAGGTCTTTCAAACAGGTTTACTAGCCTGAACTTGTTGAATTTGGATCTTCTTCATGGCAAAGGAGTTTTTACCTGGAATTTAATTCATTAAGGCTGAAAAGTGGGTTATGTCAAAAATGAGCGTTTCAGAGCGATTGGAGGCTGTTTTAGCGCTGAAAAGTGGCTTATGTGAAAAATGAGCGTTTCAGAGCGAGAGCAGCCTGTTTTTGCACTAAGCTGCATTTCACTGAAAAAAGGTCTTTCAAACAGGTTTACTAGCCTGAACTGGTTGAATTTGGATCTTCTTCATGGCAAAGGAGTTTTTACCTGGAATTTCATTCATTAAAGGTGAAAAGTGGCTTATGTCAAAAATGAGCGTTTCAGAGCGATTGGAGGCTGTTTTAGCGCTGAAAAGTGGCTTATGTGAAAAATGAGCGTTTCAGAGCGAGAGCAGCCTGTTTTTGCACTAAGCTGCATTTCACTGAAAAAAGGTCTTTCAAACAGGTTTACTAGCCTGAACTGGTTGAATTTGGATCTTCTTCATGGCAAAGGAGTTTTTACCTGGAATTTCATTCATTAAAGGTGAAAAGTGGCTTATGTCAAAAATGAGCGTTTCAGAGCGATTGGAGGCTGTTTTAGCGCTGAAAAGTGGCTTATGTGAAAAATGAGCGTTTCAGAGCGAGAGCAGCCTGTTTTTGCACTAAGCTGCATTTCACTGAAAAAAGGTCTTTCAAACAGGTTTACTAGCCTGAACTGGTTGAATTTGGATCTTCTTCATGGCAAATGAGTTTTTACCTGGAATTTAATTCATTAAGGCTGAAAAGTGGGTTATGTCAAAAATGAGCGTTTCAGAGCGATAGGAGGCTGTTTTAGCACTGTACAGTCGCCTAAGGCTGAAAAGTGGCTTATGTGAAAAATGAGCGTTTCAGAGCGAGAGGAGGCTGTTTTAGCACTGTACAGTCGCCTAAGGCTGAAAAGTGGCTTATGTGAAAAATGAGCGTTTCAGAGCGAGAGCAGCCTGTTTTTGCACTAAGCTGCATTTCACTGAAAAAAGGTCTTTCAACCAGGTTTACTAGCCTGAAAACTGCATGAATTTGGATCTTCTTCATGGCAAAGGAGTTTTTACCTGGAATTTCATTCATTAAAGGTGAAAAGTGGCTTATGTCAAAAATGAGCGTTTCAGAGCGATTGGAGGCTGTTTTAGCGCTGAAAAGTGGCTTATGTGAAAAATGAGCGTTTCAGAGCGAGAGCAGCCTGTTTTTGCACTAAGCTGCATTTCACTGAAAAAAGGTCTTTCAAACAGGTTTACTAGCCTGAACTGGTTGAATTTGGATCTTCTTCATGGCAAATGAGTTTTTACCTGGAATTTAATTCATTAAGGCTGAAAAGTGGGTTATGTCAAAAATGAGCGTTTCAGAGCGATAGGAGGCTGTTTTAGCACTGTACAGTCGCCTAAGGCTGAAAAGTGGCTTATGTGAAAAATGAGCGTTTCAGAGCGAGAGGAGGCTGTTTTAGCACTGTACAGTCGCCTAAGGCTGAAAAGTGGCTTATGTCAAAAATGAGCGTTTCAGAGCGATTGGAGGCTGTTTTAGCGCTGAAAAGTGGCTTATGTGAAAAATGAGCGTTTCAGAGCGAGAGCAGCCTGTTTTTGCACTAAGCTGCATTTCACTGAAAAAAGGTCTTTCAAACAGGTTTACTAGCCTGAACTGCATGAATTTGGATCTTCTTCATGGCAAAGGAGTTTTTACCTGGAATTTCATTCATTAAAGGTGAAAAGTGGCTTATGTCAAAAATGAGCGTTTCAGAGCGATTGGAGGCTGTTTTAGCGCTGAAAAGTGGCTTATGTGAAAAATGAGCGTTTCAGAGCGAGAGCAGCCTGTTTTTGCACTAAGCTGCATTTCACTGAAAAAAGGTCTTTCAAACAGGTTTACTAGCCTGAACTGGTTGAATTTGGATCTTCTTCATGGCAAAGGAGTTTTTACCTGGAATTTCATTCATTAAAGGTGAAAAGTGGCTTATGTCAAAAATGAGCGTTTCAGAGCGATTGGAGGCTGTTTTAGCGCTGAAAAGTGGCTTATGTGAAAAATGAGCGTTTCAGAGCGAGAGCAGCCTGTTTTTGCACTAAGCTGCATTTCACTGAAAAAAGGTCTTTCAAACAGGTTTACTAGCCTGAACTGGTTGAATTTGGATCTTCTTCATGGCAAAGGAGTTTTTACCTGGAATTTCATTCATTAAAGGTGAAAAGTGGCTTATGTCAAAAATGAGCGTTTCAGAGCGATTGGAGGCTGTTTTAGCGCTGAAAAGTGGCTTATGTGAAAAATGAGCGTTTCAGAGCGAGAGCAGCCTGTTTTTGCACTAAGCTGCATTTCACTGAAAAAAGGTCTTTCAAACAGGTTTACTAGCCTGAACTGGTTGAATTTGGATCTTCTTCATGGCAAATGAGTTTTTACCTGGAATTTAATTCATTAAGGCTGAAAAGTGGGTTATGTCAAAAATGAGCGTTTCAGAGCGATAGGAGGCTGTTTTAGCACTGTACAGTCGCCTAAGGCTGAAAAGTGGCTTATGTGAAAAATGAGCGTTTCAGAGCGAGAGGAGGCTGTTTTAGCACTGTACAGTCGCCTAAGGCTGAAAAGTGGCTTATGTGAAAAATGAGCGTTTCAGAGCGAGAGCAGCCTGTTTTTGCACTAAGCTGCATTTCACTGAAAAAAGGTCTTTCAACCAGGTTTACTAGCCTGAAAACTGCATGAATTTGGATCTTCTTCATGGCAAAGGAGTTTTTACCTGGAATTTCATTCATTAAAGGTGAAAAGTGGCTTATGTCAAAAATGAGCGTTTCAGAGCGATTGGAGGCTGTTTTAGCGCTGAAAAGTGGCTTATGTGAAAAATGAGCGTTTCAGAGCGAGAGCAGCCTGTTTTTGCACTAAGCTGCATTTCACTGAAAAAAGGTCTTTCAAACAGGTTTACTAGCCTGAACTGGTTGAATTTGGATCTTCTTCATGGCAAATGAGTTTTTACCTGGAATTTAATTCATTAAGGCTGAAAAGTGGGTTATGTCAAAAATGAGCGTTTCAGAGCGATAGGAGGCTGTTTTAGCACTGTACAGTCGCCTAAGGCTGAAAAGTGGCTTATGTGAAAAATGAGCGTTTCAGAGCGAGAGGAGGCTGTTTTAGCACTGTACAGTCGCCTAAGGCTGAAAAGTGGCTTATGTCAAAAATGAGCGTTTCAGAGCGATTGGAGGCTGTTTTAGCGCTGAAAAGTGGCTTATGTGAAAAATGAGCGTTTCAGAGCGAGAGCAGCCTGTTTTTGCACTAAGCTGCATTTCACTGAAAAAAGGTCTTTCAAACAGGTTTACTAGCCTGAACTGCATGAATTTGGATCTTCTTCATGGCAAAGGAGTTTTTACCTGGAATTTCATTCATTAAAGGTGAAAAGTGGCTTATGTCAAAAATGAGCGTTTCAGAGCGATTGGAGGCTGTTTTAGCGCTGAAAAGTGGCTTATGTGAAAAATGAGCGTTTCAGAGCGAGAGCAGCCTGTTTTTGCACTAAGCTGCATTTCACTGAAAAAAGGTCTTTCAAACAGGTTTACTAGCCTGAACTGGTTGAATTTGGATCTTCTTCATGGCAAAGGAGTTTTTACCTGGAATTTCATTCATTAAAGGTGAAAAGTGGCTTATGTCAAAAATGAGCGTTTCAGAGCGATTGGAGGCTTTTTTAGCGCTGAAAAGTGTCTTATGTGAAAAATGAGCGTTTCAGAGCGAGAGCAGCCTGTTTTTGCACTAAGCTGCATTTCACTGAAAAAAGGTCTTTCAAACAGGTTTACTAGCCTGAACTGGTTGAATTTGGATCTTCTTCATGGCAAAGGAGTTTTTACCTGGAATTTCATTCATTAAAGGTGAAAAGTGGCTTATGTCAAAAATGAGCGTTTCAGAGCGATTGGAGGCTGTTTTAGCACTGTACAGTCGCCTAAGGCTGAAAAGTGGCTTATGTGAAAAATGAGCGTTTCAGAGCGAGAGGAGGCTGTTTTAGCACTGTACAGTCGCCTAAGGCTGAAAAGTGGCTTATGTGAAAAATGAGCGTTTCAGAGCGAGAGGAGGCTGTTTTTGCACTAAGCTGCATTTCACTGAAAAAAGGTCTTTCAACCAGGTTTACTAGCCTGAACTGCATGAATTTGGATCTTCTTCATGGCAAAGGAGTTTTTACCTGGAATTTCATTCATTAAAGGTGAAAAGTGGCTTATGTCAAAAATGAGCGTTTCAGAGCGATTGGAGGCTGTTTTAGCGCTGAAAAGTGGCTTATGTGAAAAATGAGCGTTTCAGAGCGAGAGCAGCCTGTTTTTGCACTAAGCTGCATTTCACTGAAAAAAGGTCTTTCAAACAGGTTTACTAGCCTGAACTGGTTGAATTTGGATCTTCTTCATGGCAAAGGAGTTTTTACCTGGAATTTCATTCATTAAAGGTGAAAAGTGGCTTATGTGAAAAATGAGCGTTTCAGAGCGATTGGAGGCTGTTTTAGCGCTGAAAAGTGGCTTATGTGAAAAATGAGCGTTTCAGAGCGAGAGCAGCCTGTTTTTGCACTAAGCTGCATTTCACTGAAAAAAGGTCTTTCAAACAGGTTTACTAGCCTGAACTGGTTGAATTTGGATCTTCTTCATGGCAAAGGAGTTTTTACCTGGAATTTCATTCATTAAAGGTGAAAAGTGGCTTATGTCAAAAATGAGCGTTTCAGAGCGATTGGAGGCTGTTTTAGCACTGTACAGTCGCCTAAGGCTGAAAAGTGGCTTATGTGAAAAATGAGCGTTTCAGAGCGAGAGCAGCCTGTTTTTGCACTAAGCTGCATTTCACTGAAAAAAGGTCTTTCAAACAGGTTTACTAGCCTGAACTTGTTGAATTTGGATCTTCTTCATGGCAAAGGAGTTTTTACCTGGAATTTAATTCATTAAGGCTGAAAAGTGGGTTATGTCAAAAATGAGCGTTTCAGAGCGATTGGAGGCTGTTTTAGCGCTGAAAAGTGGCTTATGTGAAAAATGAGCGTTTCAGAGCGAGAGCAGCCTGTTTTTGCACTAAGCTGCATTTCACTGAAAAAAGGTCTTTCAAACAGGTTTACTAGCCTGAACTGGTTGAATTTGGATCTTCTTCATGGCAAAGGAGTTTTTACCTGGAATTTCATTCATTAAAGGTGAAAAGTGGCTTATGTCAAAAATGAGCGTTTCAGAGCGATTGGAGGCTGTTTTAGCGCTGAAAAGTGGCTTATGTGAAAAATGAGCGTTTCAGAGCGAGAGCAGCCTGTTTTTGCACTAAGCTGCATTTCACTGAAAAAAGGTCTTTCAAACAGGTTTACTAGCCTGAACTGGTTGAATTTGGATCTTCTTCATGGCAAAGGAGTTTTTACCTGGAATTTCATTCATTAAAGGTGAAAAGTGGCTTATGTGAAAAATGAGCGTTTCAGAGCGATTGGAGGCTGTTTTAGCGCTGAAAAGTGGCTTATGTGAAAAATGAGCGTTTCAGAGCGAGAGCAGCCTGTTTTTGCACTAAGCTGCATTTCACTGAAAAAAGGTCTTTCAAACAGGTTTACTAGCCTGAACTGGTTGAATTTGGATCTTCTTCATGGCAAATGAGTTTTTACCTGGAATTTAATTCATTAAGGCTGAAAAGTGGGTTATGTCAAAAATGAGCGTTTCAGAGCGATAGGAGGCTGTTTTAGCACTGTACAGTCGCCTAAGGCTGAAAAGTGGCTTATGTGAAAAATGAGCGTTTCAGAGCGAGAGGAGGCTGTTTTAGCACTGTACAGTCGCCTAAGGCTGAAAAGTGGCTTATGTGAAAAATGAGCGTTTCAGAGCGAGAGCAGCCTGTTTTTGCACTAAGCTGCATTTCACTGAAAAAAGGTCTTTCAAACAGGTTTACTAGCCTGAACTGGTTGAATTTGGATCTTCTTCATGGCAAAGGAGTTTTTACCTGGAATTTCATTCATTAAAGGTGAAAAGTGGCTTATGTCAAAAATGAGCGTTTCAGAGCGATTGGAGGCTGTTTTAGCGCTGAAAAGTGGCTTATGTGAAAAATGAGCGTTTCAGAGCGAGAGCAGCCTGTTTTTGCACTAAGCTGCATTTCACTGAAAAAAGGTCTTTCAAACAGGTTTACTAGCCTGAACTGGTTGAATTTGGATCTTCTTCATGGCAAATGAGTTTTTACCTGGAATTTAATTCATTAAGGCTGAAAAGTGGGTTATGTCAAAAATGAGCGTTTCAGAGCGATAGGAGGCTGTTTTAGCACTGTACAGTCGCCTAAGGCTGAAAAGTGGCTTATGTGAAAAATGAGCGTTTCAGAGCGAGAGGAGGCTGTTTTAGCACTGTACAGTCGCCTAAGGCTGAAAAGTGGCTTATGTGAAAAATGAGCGTTTCAGAGCGAGAGGAGGCTGTTTTTGCACTAAGCTGCATTTCACTGAAAAAAGGTCTTTCAACCAGGTTTACTAGCCTGAACTGCATGAATTTGGATCTTCTTCATGGCAAAGGAGTTTTTACCTGGAATTTCATTCATTAAAGGTGAAAAGTGGCTTATGTCAAAAATGAGCGTTTCAGAGCGATTGGAGGCTGTTTTAGCGCTGAAAAGTGGCTTATGTGAAAAATGAGCGTTTCAGAGCGAGAGCAGCCTGTTTTTGCACTAAGCTGCATTTCACTGAAAAAAGGTCTTTCAAACAGGTTTACTAGCCTGAACTGGTTGAATTTGGATCTTCTTCATGGCAAAGGAGTTTTTACCTGGAATTTCATTCATTAAAGGTGAAAAGTGGCTTATGTCAAAAATGAGCGTTTCAGAGCGATTGGAGGCTGTTTTAGCACTGTACAGTCGCCTAAGGCTGAAAAGTGGCTTATGTGAAAAATGAGCGTTTCAGAGCGAGAGGAGGCTGTTTTAGCACTGTACAGTCGCCTAAGGCTGAAAAGTGGCTTATGTGAAAAATGAGCGTTTCAGAGCGAGAGGAGGCTGTTTTTGCACTAAGCTGCATTTCACTGAAAAAAGGTCTTTCAAACAGGTTTACTAGCCTGAACTGGTTGAATTTGGATCTTCTTCATGGCAAAGGAGTTTTTACCTGGAATTTCATTCATTAAAGGTGAAAAGTGGCTTATGTCAAAAATGAGCGTTTCAGAGCGATTGGAGGCTGTTTTAGCGCTGAAAAGTGGCTTATGTGAAAAATGAGCGTTTCAGAGCGAGAGCAGCCTGTTTTTGCACTAAGCTGCATTTCACTGAAAAAAGGTCTTTCAAACAGGTTTACTAGCCTGAACTTGTTGAATTTGGATCTTCTTCATGGCAAAGGAGTTTTTACCTGGAATTTAATTCATTAAGGCTGAAAAGTGGGTTATGTCAAAAATGAGCGTTTCAGAGCGATAGGAGGCTGTTTTAGCACTGTACAGTCGCCTAAGGCTGAAAAGTGGCTTATGTGAAAAATGAGCGTTTCAGAGCGAGAGGAGGCTGTTTTAGCACTGTACAGTCGCCTAAGGCTGAAAAGTGGCTTATGTGAAAAATGAGCGTTTCAGAGCGAGAGCAGCCTGTTTTTGCACTAAGCTGCATTTCACTGAAAAAAGGTCTTTCAAACAGGTTTACTAGCCTGAACTGGTTGAATTTGGATCTTCTTCATGGCAAAGGAGTTTTTACCTGGAATTTCATTCATTAAAGGTGAAAAGTGGCTTATGTCAAAAATGAGCGTTTCAGAGCGATTGGAGGCTGTTTTAGCGCTGAAAAGTGGCTTATGTGAAAAATGAGCGTTTCAGAGCGAGAGCAGCCTGTTTTTGCACTAAGCTGCATTTCACTGAAAAAAGGTCTTTCAAACAGGTTTACTAGCCTGAACTGGTTGAATTTGGATCTTCTTCATGGCAAAGGAGTTTTTACCTGGAATTTCATTCATTAAAGGTGAAAAGTGGCTTATGTCAAAAATGAGCGTTTCAGAGCGATTGGAGGCTGTTTTAGCGCTGAAAAGTGGCTTATGTGAAAAATGAGCGTTTCAGAGCGAGAGCAGCCTGTTTTTGCACTAAGCTGCATTTCACTGAAAAAAGGTCTTTCAAACAGGTTTACTAGCCTGAACTGGTTGAATTTGGATCTTCTTCATGGCAAATGAGTTTTTACCTGGAATTTAATTCATTAAGGCTGAAAAGTGGGTTATGTCAAAAATGAGCGTTTCAGAGCGATAGGAGGCTGTTTTAGCACTGTACAGTCGCCTAAGGCTGAAAAGTGGCTTATGTGAAAAATGAGCGTTTCAGAGCGAGAGGAGGCTGTTTTAGCACTGTACAGTCGCCTAAGGCTGAAAAGTGGCTTATGTGAAAAATGAGCGTTTCAGAGCGAGAGCAGCCTGTTTTTGCACTAAGCTGCATTTCACTGAAAAAAGGTCTTTCAACCAGGTTTACTAGCCTGAAAACTGCATGAATTTGGATCTTCTTCATGGCAAAGGAGTTTTTACCTGGAATTTCATTCATTAAAGGTGAAAAGTGGCTTATGTCAAAAATGAGCGTTTCAGAGCGATTGGAGGCTGTTTTAGCGCTGAAAAGTGGCTTATGTGAAAAATGAGCGTTTCAGAGCGAGAGCAGCCTGTTTTTGCACTAAGCTGCATTTCACTGAAAAAAGGTCTTTCAAACAGGTTTACTAGCCTGAACTGGTTGAATTTGGATCTTCTTCATGGCAAATGAGTTTTTACCTGGAATTTAATTCATTAAGGCTGAAAAGTGGGTTATGTCAAAAATGAGCGTTTCAGAGCGATAGGAGGCTGTTTTAGCACTGTACAGTCGCCTAAGGCTGAAAAGTGGCTTATGTGAAAAATGAGCGTTTCAGAGCGAGAGGAGGCTGTTTTAGCACTGTACAGTCGCCTAAGGCTGAAAAGTGGCTTATGTCAAAAATGAGCGTTTCAGAGCGATTGGAGGCTGTTTTAGCGCTGAAAAGTGGCTTATGTGAAAAATGAGCGTTTCAGAGCGAGAGCAGCCTGTTTTTGCACTAAGCTGCATTTCACTGAAAAAAGGTCTTTCAAACAGGTTTACTAGCCTGAACTGGTTGAATTTGGATCTTCTTCATGGCAAAGGAGTTTTTACCTGGAATTTCATTCATTAAAGGTGAAAAGTGGCTTATGTCAAAAATGAGCGTTTCAGAGCGATTGGAGGCTGTTTTAGCGCTGAAAAGTGGCTTATGTGAAAAATGAGCGTTTCAGAGCGAGAGCAGCCTGTTTTTGCACTAAGCTGCATTTCACTGAAAAAAGGTCTTTCAAACAGGTTTACTAGCCTGAACTGGTTGAATTTGGATCTTCTTCATGGCAAAGGAGTTTTTACCTGGAATTTCATTCATTAAAGGTGAAAAGTGGCTTATGTCAAAAATGAGCGTTTCAGAGCGATTGGAGGCTGTTTTAGCACTGTACAGTCGCCTAAGGCTGAAAAGTGGCTTATGTCAAAAATGAGCGTTTCAGAGCGATTGGAGGCTGTTTTAGCGCTGAAAAGTGGCTTATGTGAAAAATGAGCGTTTCAGAGCGAGAGCAGCCTGTTTTTGCACTAAGCTGCATTTCACTGAAAAAAGGTCTTTCAAACAGGTTTACTAGCCTGAACTGCATGAATTTGGATCTTCTTCATGGCAAAGGAGTTTTTACCTGGAATTTCATTCATTAAAGGTGAAAAGTGGCTTATGTCAAAAATGAGCGTTTCAGAGCGATTGGAGGCTGTTTTAGCGCTGAAAAGTGGCTTATGTGAAAAATGAGCGTTTCAGAGCGAGAGCAGCCTGTTTTTGCACTAAGCTGCATTTCACTGAAAAAAGGTCTTTCAAACAGGTTTACTAGCCTGAACTGGTTGAATTTGGATCTTCTTCATGGCAAAGGAGTTTTTACCTGGAATTTCATTCATTAAAGGTGAAAAGTGGCTTATGTCAAAAATGAGCGTTTCAGAGCGATTGGAGGCTGTTTTAGCGCTGAAAAGTGGCTTATGTGAAAAATGAGCGTTTCAGAGCGAGAGCAGCCTGTTTTTGCACTAAGCTGCATTTCACTGAAAAAAGGTCTTTCAAACAGGTTTACTAGCCTGAACTGGTTGAATTTGGATCTTCTTCATGGCAAAGGAGTTTTTACCTGGAATTTCATTCATTAAAGGTGAAAAGTGGCTTATGTCAAAAATGAGCGTTTCAGAGCGATTGGAGGCTGTTTTAGCACTGTACAGTCGCCTAAGGCTGAAAAGTGGCTTATGTCAAAAATGAGCGTTTCAGAGCGATTGGAGGCTGTTTTAGCGCTGAAAAGTGGCTTATGTGAAAAATGAGCGTTTCAGAGCGAGAGCAGCCTGTTTTTGCACTAAGCTGCATTTCACTGAAAAAAGGTCTTTCAAACAGGTTTACTAGCCTGAACTGGTTGAATTTGGATCTTCTTCATGGCAAATGAGTTTTTACCTGGAATTTAATTCATTAAGGCTGAAAAGTGGGTTATGTCAAAAATGAGCGTTTCAGAGCGATAGGAGGCTGTTTTAGCACTGTACAGTCGCCTAAGGCTGAAAAGTGGCTTATGTGAAAAATGAGCGTTTCAGAGCGAGAGGAGGCTGTTTTAGCACTGTACAGTCGCCTAAGGCTGAAAAGTGGCTTATGTGAAAAATGAGCGTTTCAGAGCGAGAGGAGGCTGTTTTTGCACTAAGCTGCATTTCACTGAAAAAAGGTCTTTCAACCAGGTTAACTAGCCTGAACTGCATGAATTTGGATCTTCTTCATGGCAAAGGAGTTTTTACCTGGAATTTCATTCATTAAAGGTGAAAAGTGGCTTATGTCAAAAATGAGCGTTTCAGAGCGATTGGAGGCTGTTTTAGCGCTGAAAAGTGGCTTATGTGAAAAATGAGCGTTTCAGAGCGAGAGCAGCCTGTTTTTGCACTAAGCTGCATTTCACTGAAAAAAGGTCTTTCAAACAGGTTTACTAGCCTGAACTGGTTGAATTTGGATCTTCTTCATGGCAAATGAGTTTTTACCTGGAATTTAATTCATTAAGGCTGAAAAGTGGGTTATGTCAAAAATGAGCGTTTCAGAGCGATAGGAGGCTGTTTTAGCACTGTACAGTCGCCTAAGGCTGAAAAGTGGCTTATGTGAAAAATGAGCGTTTCAGAGCGAGAGGAGGCTGTTTTAGCACTGTACAGTCGCCTAAGGCTGAAAAGTGGCTTATGTGAAAAATGAGCGTTTCAGAGCGAGAGGAGGCTGTTTTTGCACTAAGCTGCATTTCACTGAAAAAAGGTCTTTCAACCAGGTTTACTAGCCTGAACTGCATGAATTTGGATCTTCTTCATGGCAAAGGAGTTTTTACCTGGAATTTCATTCATTAAAGGTGAAAAGTGGCTTATGTCAAAAATGAGCGTTTCAGAGCGATTGGAGGCTGTTTTAGCGCTGAAAAGTGGCTTATGTGAAAAATGAGCGTTTCAGAGCGAGAGCAGCCTGTTTTTGCACTAAGCTGCATTTCACTGAAAAAAGGTCTTTCAAACAGGTTTACTAGCCTGAACTGGTTGAATTTGGATCTTCTTCATGGCAAAGGAGTTTTTACCTGGAATTTCATTCATTAAAGGTGAAAAGTGGCTTATGTCAAAAATGAGCGTTTCAGAGCGATTGGAGGCTGTTTTAGCACTGTACAGTCGCCTAAGGCTGAAAAGTGGCTTATGTGAAAAATGAGCGTTTCAGAGCGAGAGGAGGCTGTTTTAGCACTGTACAGTCGCCTAAGGCTGAAAAGTGGCTTATGTGAAAAATGAGCGTTTCAGAGCGAGAGGAGGCTGTTTTTGCACTAAGCTGCATTTCACTGAAAAAAGGTCTTTCAAACAGGTTTACTAGCCTGAACTGGTTGAATTTGGATCTTCTTCATGGCAAAGGAGTTTTTACCTGGAATTTCATTCATTAAAGGTGAAAAGTGGCTTATGTCAAAAATGAGCGTTTCAGAGCGATTGGAGGCTGTTTTAGCGCTGAAAAGTGGCTTATGTGAAAAATGAGCGTTTCAGAGCGAGAGCAGCCTGTTTTTGCACTAAGCTGCATTTCACTGAAAAAAGGTCTTTCAAACAGGTTTACTAGCCTGAACTTGTTGAATTTGGATCTTCTTCATGGCAAAGGAGTTTTTACCTGGAATTTAATTCATTAAGGCTGAAAAGTGGGTTATGTCAAAAATGAGCGTTTCAGAGCGATAGGAGGCTGTTTTAGCACTGTACAGTCGCCTAAGCCTGAAAAGTGGCTTATGTGAAAAATGAGCGTTTCAGAGCGAGAGCAGCCTGTTTTTGCACTAAGCTGCATTTCACTGAAAAAAGGTCTTTCAAACAGGTTTACTAGCCTGAACTGGTTGAATTTGGATCTTCTTCATGGCAAAGGAGTTTTTACCTGGAATTTCATTCATTAAAGGTGAAAAGTGGCTTATGTCAAAAATGAGCGTTTCAGAGCGATTGGAGGCTGTTTTAGCGCTGAAAAGTGGCTTATGTGAAAAATGAGCGTTTCAGAGCGAGAGCAGCCTGTTTTTGCACTAAGCTGCATTTCACTGAAAAAAGGTCTTTCAAACAGGTTTACTAGCCTGAACTTGTTGAATTTGGATCTTCTTCATGGCAAAGGAGTTTTTACCTGGAATTTAATTCATTAAGGCTGAAAAGTGGGTTATGTCAAAAATGAGCGTTTCAGAGCGAGAGGAGGCTGTTTTAGCACTGTACAGTCGCCTAAGGCTGAAAAGTGGCTTATGTGAAAAATGAGCGTTTCAGAGCGAGAGTAGGCTGTTTTTGCACTAAGCTGCATTTCACTGAAAAAAGGTCTTTCAAACAGGTTTACTAGCCTGAACTGGTTGAATTTGGATCTTCTTCATGGCAAAGGAGTTTTTACCTGGAATTTCATTCATTAAAGGTGAAAAGTGGCTTATGTCAAAAATGAGCGTTTCAGAGCGATTGGAGGCTGTTTTAGCGCTGAAAAGTGGCTTATGTGAAAAATGAGCATTTCAGAGGGAGAGCAGCCTGTTTTTGCACTAAGCTGCATTTCACTGAAAAAAGGTCTTTCAAACAGGTTTACTAGCCTGAACTGGTTGAATTTGGATCTTCTTCATGGCAAAGGAGTTTTTACCTGGAATTTCATTCATTAAAGGTGAAAAGTGGCTTATGTCAAAAATGAGCGTTTCAGAGCGATTGGAGGCTGTTTTAGCACTGTACAGTCGCCTAAGGCTGAAAAGTGGCTTATGTCAAAAATGAGCGTTTCAGAGCGATTGGAGGCTGTTTTAGCGCTGAAAAGTGGCTTATGTGAAAAATGAGCGTTTCAGAGCGAGAGCAGCCTGTTTTTGCACTAAGCTGCATTTCACTGAAAAAAGGTCTTTCAAACAGGTTTACTAGCCTGAACTGGTTGAATTTGGATCTTCTTCATGGCAAATGAGTTTTTACCTGGAATTTAATTCATTAAGGCTGAAAAGTGGGTTATGTCAAAAATGAGCGTTTCAGAGCGATAGGAGGCTGTTTTAGCACTGTACAGTCGCCTAAGGCTGAAAAGTGGCTTATGTGAAAAATGAGCGTTTCAGAGCGAGAGGAGGCTGTTTTAGCACTGTACAGTCGCCTAAGGCTGAAAAGTGGCTTATGTGAAAAATGAGCGTTTCAGAGCGAGAGGAGGCTGTTTTTGCACTAAGCTGCATTTCACTGAAAAAAGGTCTTTCAACCAGGTTTACTAGCCTGAACTGCATGAATTTGGATCTTCTTCATGGCAAAGGAGTTTTTACCTGGAATTTCATTCATTAAAGGTGAAAAGTGGCTTATGTCAAAAATGAGCGTTTCAGAGCGATTGGAGGCTGTTTTAGCGCTGAAAAGTGGCTTATGTGAAAAATGAGCGTTTCAGAGCGAGAGCAGCCTGTTTTTGCACTAAGCTGCATTTCACTGAAAAAAGGTCTTTCAAACAGGTTTACTAGCCTGAACTGGTTGAATTTGGATCTTCTTCATGGCAAATGAGTTTTTACCTGGAATTTAATTCATTAAGGCTGAAAAGTGGGTTATGTCAAAAATGAGCGTTTCAGAGCGATAGGAGGCTGTTTTAGCACTGTACAGTCGCCTAAGGCTGAAAAGTGGCTTATGTGAAAAATGAGCGTTTCAGAGCGAGAGGAGGCTGTTTTAGCACTGTACAGTCGCCTAAGGCTGAAAAGTGGCTTATGTGAAAAATGAGCGTTTCAGAGCGAGAGGAGGCTGTTTTTGCACTAAGCTGCATTTCACTGAAAAAAGGTCTTTCAACCAGGTTTACTAGCCTGAACTGCATGAATTTGGATCTTCTTCATGGCAAAGGAGTTTTTACCTGGAATTTCATTCATTAAAGGTGAAAAGTGGCTTATGTCAAAAATGAGCGTTTCAGAGCGATTGGAGGCTGTTTTAGCGCTGAAAAGTGGCTTATGTGAAAAATGAGCGTTTCAGAGCGAGAGCAGCCTGTTTTTGCACTAAGCTGCATTTCACTGAAAAAAGGTCTTTCAAACAGGTTTACTAGCCTGAACTGGTTGAATTTGGATCTTCTTCATGGCAAAGGAGTTTTTACCTGGAATTTCATTCATTAAAGGTGAAAAGTGGCTTATGTCAAAAATGAGCGTTTCAGAGCGATTGGAGGCTGTTTTAGCACTGTACAGTCGCCTAAGGCTGAAAAGTGGCTTATGTCAAAAATGAGCGTTTCAGAGCGATTGGAGGCTGTTTTAGCGCTGAAAAGTGGCTTATGTGAAAAATGAGCGTTTCAGAGCGAGAGCAGCCTGTTTTTGCACTAAGCTGCATTTCACTGAAAAAAGGTATTTCAAACAGGTTTACTAGCCTGAACTGGTTGAATTTGGATCTTCTTCATGGCAAAGGAGTTTTTACCTGGAATTTCATTCATTAAAGGTGAAAAGTGGCTTATGTCAAAAATGAGCGTTTCAGAGCGATTGGAGGCTGTTTTAGCGCTGAAAAGTGGCTTATGTGAAAAATGAGCGTTTCAGAGCGAGAGCAGCCTGTTTTTGCACTAAGCTGCATTTCACTGAAAAAAGGTCTTTCAAACAGGTTTACTAGCCTGAACTGGTTGAATTTGGATCTTCTTCATGGCAAAGGAGTTTTTACCTGGAATTTCATTCATTAAAGGTGAAAAGTGGCTTATGTCAAAAATGAGCGTTTCAGAGCGATTGGAGGCTGTTTTAGCGCTGAAAAGTGGCTTATGTGAAAAATGAGCGTTTCAGAGCGAGAGCAGCCTGTTTTTGCACTAAGCTGCATTTCACTGAAAAAAGGTCTTTCAAACAGGTTTACTAGCCTGAACTGGTTGAATTTGGATCTTCTTCATGGCAAAGGAGTTTTTACCTGGAATTTCATTCATTAAAGGTGAAAAGTGGCTTATGTCAAAAATGAGCGTTTCAGAGCGATTGGAGGCTGTTTTAGCGCTGAAAAGTGGCTTATGTGAAAAATGAGCGTTTCAGAGCGAGAGCAGCCTGTTTTTGCACTAAGCTGCATTTCACTGAAAAAAGGTCTTTCAAACAGGTTTACTAGCCTGAACTGGTTGAATTTGGATCTTCTTCATGGCAAAGGAGTTTTTACCTGGAATTTCATTCATTAAAGGTGAAAAGTGGCTTATGTCAAAAATGAGCGTTTCAGAGCGATTGGAGGCTGTTTTAGCGCTGAAAAGTGGCTTATGTGAAAAATGAGCGTTTCAGAGCGAGAGCAGCCTGTTTTTGCACTAAGCTGCATTTCACTGAAAAAAGGTCTTTCAAACAGGTTTACTAGCCTGAACTGGTTGAATTTGGATCTTCTTCATGGCAAAGGAGTTTTTACCTGGAATTTCATTCATTAAAGGTGAAAAGTGGCTTATGTGAAAAATGAGCGTTTCAGAGCGATTGGAGGCTGTTTTAGCGCTGAAAAGTGGCTTATGTGAAAAATGAGCGTTTCAGAGCGAGAGCAGCCTGTTTTTGCACTAAGCTGCATTTCACTGAAAAAAGGTCTTTCAAACAGGTTTACTAGCCTGAACTGGTTGAATTTGGATCTTCTTCATGGCAAAGGAGTTTTTACCTGGAATTTCATTCATTAAAGGTGAAAAGTGGCTTATGTCAAAAATGAGCGTTTCAGAGCGATTGGAGGCTGTTTTAGCGCTGAAAAGTGGCTTATGTGAAAAATGAGCGTTTCAGAGCGAGAGCAGCCTGTTTTTGCACTAAGCTGCATTTCACTGAAAAAAGGTCTTTCAAACAGGTTTACTAGCCTGAACTGGTTGAATTTGGATCTTCTTCATGGCAAAGGAGTTTTTACCTGGAATTTCATTCATTAAAGGTGAAAAGTGGCTTATGTCAAAAATGAGCGTTTCAGAGCGATTGGAGGCTGTTTTAGCGCTGAAAAGTGGCTTATGTGAAAAATGAGCGTTTCAGAGCGAGAGCAGCCTGTTTTTGCACTAAGCTGCATTTCACTGAAAAAAGGTCTTTCAAACAGGTTTACTAGCCTGAACTGGTTGAATTTGGATCTTCTTCATGGCAAAGGAGTTTTTACCTGGAATTTCATTCATTAAAGGTGAAAAGTGGCTTATGTCAAAAATGAGCGTTTCAGAGCGATTGGAGGCTGTTTTAGCGCTGAAAAGTGGCTTATGTGAAAAATGAGCGTTTCAGAGCGAGAGCAGCCTGTTTTTGCACTAAGCTGCATTTCACTGAAAAAAGGTCTTTCAAACAGGTTTACTAGCCTGAACTGGTTGAATTTGGATCTTCTTCATGGCAAAGGAGTTTTTACCTGGAATTTCATTCATTAAAGGTGAAAAGTGGCTTATGTCAAAAATGAGCGTTTCAGAGCGATTGGAGGCTGTTTTAGCGCTGAAAAGTGGCTTATGTGAAAAATGAGCGTTTCAGAGCGAGAGCAGCCTGTTTTTGCACTAAGCTGCATTTCACTGAAAAAAGGTATTTCAAACAGGTTTACTAGCCTGAACTGGTTGAATTTGGATCTTCTTCATGACAAAGGAGTTTTTACCTGGAATTTCATTAATTAAAGGTGAAAAGTGGCTTATGTCAAAAATGAGCGTTTCAGAGCGATTGGAGGCTGTTTTAGCGCTGAAAAGTGGCTTATGTGAAAAATGAGCGTTTCAGAGCGAGAGCAGCCTGTTTTTGCACTAAGCTGCATTTCACTGAAAAAAGGTCTTTCAAACAGGTTTACTAGCCTGAACTGGTTGAATTTGGATCTTCTTCATGGCAAAGGAGTTTTTACCTGGAATTTCATTCATTAAAGGTGAAAAGTGGCTTATGTCAAAAATGAGCGTTTCAGAGCGATTGGAGGCTGTTTTAGCGCTGAAAAGTGGCTTATGTGAAAAATGAGCGTTTCAGAGCGAGAGCAGCCTGTTTTTGCACTAAGCTGCATTTCACTGAAAAAAGGTCTTTCAAACAGGTTTACTAGCCTGAACTGGTTGAATTTGGATCTTCTTCATGGCAAAGGAGTTTTTACCTGGAATTTCATTCATTAAAGGTGAAAAGTGGCTTATGTCAAAAATGAGCGTTTCAGAGCGATTGGAGGCTGTTTTAGCGCTGAAAAGTGGCTTATGTGAAAAATGAGCGTTTCAGAGCGAGAGCAGCCTGTTTTTGCACTAAGCTGCATTTCACTGAAAAAAGGTATTTCAAACAGGTTTACTAGCCTGAACTGGTTGAATTTGGATCTTCTTCATGGCAAAGGAGTTTTTACCTGGAATTTCATTAATTAAAGGTGAAAAGTGGCTTATGTCAAAAATGAGCGTTTCAGAGCGATTGGAGGCTGTTTTAGCGCTGAAAAGTGGCTTATGTGAAAAATGAGCGTTTCAGAGCGAGAGCAGCCTGTTTTTGCACTAAGCTGCATTTCACTGAAAAAAGGTCTTTCAAACAGGTTTACTAGCCTGAACTGGTTGAATTTGGATCTTCTTCATGGCAAAGGAGTTTTTACCTGGAATTTCATTCATTAAAGGTGAAAAGTGGCTTATGTCAAAAATGAGCGTTTCAGAGCGATTGGAGGCTGTTTTAGCGCTGAAAAGTGGCTTATGTGAAAAATGAGCGTTTCAGAGCGAGAGCAGCCTGTTTTTGCACTAAGCTGCATTTCACTGAAAAAAGGTCTTTCAAACAGGTTTACTAGCCTGAACTGGTTGAATTTGGATCTTCTTCATGGCAAAGGAGTTTTTACCTGGAATTTCATTCATTAAAGGTGAAAAGTGGCTTATGTCAAAAATGAGCGTTTCAGAGCGATTGGAGGCTGTTTTAGCGCTGAAAAGTGGCTTATGTGAAAAATGAGCGTTTCAGAGCGAGAGCAGCCTGTTTTTGCACTAAGCTGCATTTCACTGAAAAAAGGTCTTTCAAACAGGTTTACTAGCCTGAACTGGTTGAATTTGGATCTTCTTCATGGCAAAGGAGTTTTTACCTGGAATTTCATTCATTAAAGGTGAAAAGTGGCTTATGTCAAAAATGAGCGTTTCAGAGCGATTGGAGGCTGTTTTAGCGCTGAAAAGTGGCTTATGTGAAAAATGAGCGTTTCAGAGCGAGAGCAGCCTGTTTTTGCACTAAGCTGCATTTCACTGAAAAAAGGTCTTTCAAACAGGTTTACTAGCCTGAACTGGTTGAATTTGGATCTTCTTCATGGCAAAGGAGTTTTTACCTGGAATTTCATTCATTAAAGGTGAAAAGTGGCTTATGTCAAAAATGAGCGTTTCAGAGCGATTGGAGGCTGTTTTAGCGCTGAAAAGTGGCTTATGTGAAAAATGAGCGTTTCAGAGCGAGAGCAGCCTGTTTTTGCACTAAGCTGCATTTCACTGAAAAAAGGTCTTTCAAACAGGTTTACTAGCCTGAACTGGTTGAATTTGGATCTTCTTCATGGCAAAGGAGTTTTTACCTGGAATTTCATTCATTAAAGGTGAAAAGTGGCTTATGTCAAAAATGAGCGTTTCAGAGCGATTGGAGGCTGTTTTAGCGCTGAAAAGTGGCTTATGTGAAAAATGAGCGTTTCAGAGCGAGAGCAGCCTGTTTTTGCACTAAGCTGCATTTCACTGAAAAAAGGTCTTTCAAACAGGTTTACTAGCCTGAACTGGTTGAATTTGGATCTTCTTCATGGCAAAGGAGTTTTTACCTGGAATTTCATTCATTAAAGGTGAAAAGTGGCTTATGTCAAAAATGAGCGTTTCAGAGCGATTGGAGGCTGTTTTAGCGCTGAAAAGTGGCTTATGTGAAAAATGAGCGTTTCAGAGCGAGAGCAGCCTGTTTTTGCACTAAGCTGCATTTCACTGAAAAAAGGTCTTTCAAACAGGTTTACTAGCCTGAACTGGTTGAATTTGGATCTTCTTCATGGCAAAGGAGTTTTTACCTGGAATTTCATTCATTAAAGGTGAAAAGTGGCTTATGTCAAAAATGAGCGTTTCAGAGCGATTGGAGGCTGTTTTAGCACTGTACAGTCGCCTAAGGCTGAAAAGTGGCTTATGTGAAAAATGAGCGTTTCAGAGCGAGAGCAGCCTGTTTTTGCACTAAGCTGCATTTCACTGAAAAAAGGTCTTTCAAACAGGTTTACTAGCCTGAACTTGTTGAATTTGGATCTTCTTCATGGCAAAGGAGTTTTTACCTGGAATTTAATTCATTAAGGCTGAAAAGTGGCTTATGTCAAAAATGAGCGTTTCAGAGCGATTGGAGGCTGTTTTAGCGCTGAAAAGTGGCTTATGTGAAAAATGAGCGTTTCAGAGCGAGAGCAGCCTGTTTTTGCACTAAGCTGCATTTCACTGAAAAAAGGTCTTTCAAACAGGTTTACTAGCCTGAA
>NW_028175072.1:0-44000 GCF_965226575.1 Pagrus pagrus
AAGGTGAATTGGCATCCCTCGATGTCCCTCTACTCCACTGCGACAGCCACGGTCACCGGCCTGAGCTGCGCTGGTCTCCGTGTTGTCAAGGTGAATTGACATCCCTCGATGTCCCTCTACTCCACTGCGACAGCCACGGTCACCGGCCTGAGCTGCGCTGGTCTCCGTGTTGTCAAGGTGAATTGGCATCCCTCGATGTCCTTCTACTCCACTGAGACAGCCACGGTCACCGGCCTGAGCTGCGCTGGTCTCCGTGTTGTCAAGGTGAATTGGCATCCCTCGATGTCCTTCTACTCCACTGAGACAGCCACGGTCACTGGCCTGAGCTGCGCTGGTCTCCGTGTTGTCAAGGTGAATTGACATCTTTGGATTCAAGTCTACGCTGTAGAATCTGTGTGACTTCCGCTCCATAGAATTGCGAGCAGTAATGTACTCTTTAAGCAGTTTCTCACAGCGGTCTAAGCGTGAAAGTTGACGCATCAGATGAGAGTCATGCATTTGTCCTGTTTCTGTTAACATCCTCAGCACCCAACGCCTGAACTTTAACATGTATCGCTCTTGGTGATCAACAAAACTCATGGTTGACTTCACCACTTTCCGTAGTTGTTGCATAACCATGGATTTTTGAGGAGCCACGACGTCTCTTCTGAGTTGAGAACAATCAGGTTTGGGTACATCAGTCACATCCTTGGGCATTGTCTTATCCTGGGTCTCAGGCAGACGCTTTTCCCTGACAGTTATGTCATGCTGCGTGTTTGTGGGGGCAAACGTGACGGTCTTGATTCCACGTGAGAGTTTCCACCACCCTCTGTTCATCACAGGTGTTCCAATACGCAGCACAAAATGTTCGAAATCCGGCCTGTTTCTTAAGTCGGTTTCAATTTCAGCATCAGATACGTTTATGTCCACAGCATCAACGTTTATGTCCACAGCATCAACCTTGGATCCATTACCAATATATCGTTGGAATGAGTGTAGAGATTGTCTGGTTTTTTTGTTGACTACCCCAATAAGCTGGTCTTTGGCTTTAATAACTAAAGCAAACTTGCACAAATCAGGAGTCAATGCATCCTGTACATGACGTACATTGTCACTTGTGTAGCTTAGGCTGAAGCTGAAGCGGCAAATAGATCGAACCATATTGATGAATTTAAAAAAATACAAGACAGAAACTAACTGTGTGTGCTTGGTAAGATGCTATGTGTCTTTGAGTATAACCACTAAAGGGGATGGGGGAATGTCTTATATATTAGAGCCTGGCCAGTGTTGGGTAAGAGAACCCTGTTCAAGGGTTGGTGTAAACTGATACCTGGTAGGACATGGACGTGTCAGTTGGACCGTTGTGTAGATGATTGGACACAGACGTGTCAGTTGGATGTCTTTCGTTCCAACCGACACAACGTTATCCAGGTGGTATTATTCGTTCCAACTGGCACAATATTGTCCAACCATTTGCTTTGCTGTTTGCATGGGCAACTCTGTGTTGTTACTCGAAAACGGAGGTGGGTCTGGCTGTAATTAGATGATTGGACACAGACGTGTCAGTTGGATGTCTTTCGTTCCAACTGACACAACGTTATCCAGGCGGTATTATTCGTTCCAACTGGCACAATATTGTCCAACCATTTGCTTTGTTGTTTGCATGGGCAACCCTGTGTTGTTACTCGAAAACGGAGGTGGGTCTGGCTGTAATTAGATGATTGGACACAGACGTGTCAGTTGGATGTCTTTCGTTCCAACTGACACAACGTTATCCAGGCGGTATTATTCGTTCCAACTGGCACAATATTGTCCAACCATTTGCTTTGTTGTTTGCATGGGCAACCCTGTGTTGTTACTCGAAAACGGAGGTGGGTCTGGCTGTAATTAGATGATTGGACACAGACGTGTCAGTTGGATGTCTTTCGTTCCAACTGACACAACGTTATCCAGGCGGTATTATTCGTTCCAACTGGCACAATATTGTCCAACCATTTGCTTTGCTGTTTGCATGGGCAACCCTGTGTTGTTACTCGAAAACGGAGGTGGGTCTGGCTGTAATTAGATGATTGGACACAGACGTGTCAGTTGGATGTTTTTCGTTCCAACTGACACAACGTTATCCAGGCGGTATAATTCGTTCCAACTGGCACAATATTGTCCAACCATTTGCTTTGCTGTTTGCATGGGCAACCCTGTGTTGTTACTCGAAAACAGAGGTGGGTCTGGCTGTGTCACTTGGACCGTTGTGTAGATGATTAGATGTGCATGCACTAGTTGGACCGTTGTGTAGGTGATTGGACATGTACTCAATGTTGCGTAGCTGATTTTGGGGTTTCTGTTCGATCGGATAAAAACTGAGTCACGGTTTAATGAATGGTTAAGTCAGATATTGTTGGTCAATGTAGTTGAATTGGTTGGAGTTGAGCATTGGAAGTGGGTGCTTTGTACGCACTAGTAGCTTGCTTCCTCAGAGTAAAACCAGAGTCTACTTGAGTTGGCCATTGATGCCTCGTTCACCCAAAAGTCACAAGAAAAATCATTCTGTTGACACTCGCAGAATGGATGCTAAATCTGGTGAAGACTTTGCAGACTTTCACCTTCAAGGACATAAGCAAAGTCTTGTGTCACAGGTCACGCCTCGTTCACCCAAAAGTCACAGGAAAACCATTCTGTCCACACTCGCAGAATGGATGCTAAATCTGGTGAAGACTTTGCAGAAGTTCACCTACAAGGACATAATCAACAAACTGAACAATGACAGCAAAGGCGCTAGACGTAGAATATACGACATCATTCACTGTCTGGAAGGTATTGGCCTTCTCATTAGAAATGGCAAGCGATACGTGGTCAGTACGCAACAGCTGTGTCAGTTACAGACGGTCAGAAGATGTGCTTTGCACCAGTACTCCAGGAGTGTTTACCAGCATTTGCTCGCTCACCCAGGGAAGATTGATGTAACGGACCTGGCTTTGTTACTTAAAGTTCCACAACGCAGGATGTATGACATCTTCGGCACCCTGAGGACAATAGGTGTTGTCACAAAGACACACAGTCAAGGTTTTTACAAGACCACATTTGACACTGATTCTGACTCCTACTGGAAACAAGTTCTGGACAGAATCTGGAGCAATAAACCGGTAGACACATCGCCGGCCGTGTACACCGGTAGACCGATGTCGGCTCGTATCCACAAAAATCATGTAAACCCATCACCGGTAGTGTACATCGGTACACCGATGTCCGCTCATATCCACGGTATACCTGTAAGCACATCGCCGGTAGTGTACATCGGTACACCGATGTCCGCTCATATCCACGGTATACCTGTAAACACATCGCCGGTAGTGTACATCGGTACACCGACGTTCGCTCATATCCACAGTGAACCTACTGGAAACAAGTGTACTATTATCAGTGATAGCCATAACGATTCTGGAATTCAGTCTGTGGGTTCGGAGTCCAAGGGTGAACTAAGTAAATCCCATAGACGTGACACGTGTATTACCAACATGGACTTGACAGCGGCGTTCAACAACACGCCAAGTGAGTCTCACAAAGGTGACACCTGTACGAACAAGGATTCGTTGGCAGCGGCGGTGGACTACGCCACACCGAGTGACTATCAGAGTGAATGTGCCGAGACTAAGGACCTGGGAGCCGGGAGCTCTCAGTTTGACCTGATGGACCTGATCCTCGAGAGCGACATTGGTCCCAGTTACGCGGACAACGTACTGCAGTCCTTATGGCACAGAGGCGACGAGTGTATCACGGACGGGGACTCGCTGACAGCGGCCGTGGACTACGCCACACCGAGTGACTGTCAGAGGGAATGTGCCGAGACTAAGGACCTGGGAACCGAGAGCTCTCAGTTTGACCAGATGGACCTGATCCTGGAGAGCGACATTGGTCCCAGTTACGCGGACAACGTACTGCAGTCCTTATGGCACAGAGGCGACGAGTGTATCACGGACGGGGACTCGCTGACAGCGGCCGTGGACTACGCCACACCGAGTGACTGTCAGAGGGAATGTGCCGAGACTAAGGACCTGGGAGCCGAGAGCTCTCAGTTTGACCAGATGGACCTGATCCTGGAGAGCGACATTGATCGAAGTGACGCGGACAACGCACTGTCATCCGTATGGCTTAATATGGACTTTGAATGCCCCACCTGAATGGTTTGAAGAACAAGGTCTTGTGCCCGAAGATTGTTGACTTTATGCTTTGTAAATGTTGTTTTATGCTGTACATCGGTTACCAATAAATGTTATATGCACAAGACTACGCAATTCTGTTATGTTTGTGTTTTGACAGACAACTCAAACACGGTGGTTCAATCATTCTTTTATTCATTTATTTAGTTTTTGTGTTTGTGTGTTTATGTGTGCAGTGGGGGTTGTCATTCATTACAGAGTCAACGACGCTAACAAATGTGACATGTTCACACGTTCAGCAAGGTCAACTTTGCTATCCCAGTACCAGCAAACACAATGATGTCCAGCAGGGGAGATGTTCGGTCCGCAAAGAAGTCCACAAAGCCATCCTGTGAAGAAAAGAAGAACAACAAAGAACAAAGTAAACGTATGGAAAGCAAAAAGTGGCCACGTGTAGAGTTGGTCAGGTATTACACCCGACTGACCCACCCAGGAGTTGTTGTTAATCAGCCAATCCTTCTGTTTGGTCAGGAGGTACAGGGCAATCTCATCTCCCACCATCTCTACATAGGAGTCTCTGCCCTTGTCCTTGAAGTACTGACACACCACAGCCCCGAAGGCTGTCAGACTGGCAACGCGACCCCAGTTGCTGGTCCCGTCAGAAAAGAGGCTATTAGCCACTGCACT
This sequence comes from Pagrus pagrus, assembly GCF_965226575.1. Lineage (NCBI taxonomy): Eukaryota > Metazoa > Chordata > Actinopteri > Spariformes > Sparidae > Pagrus > Pagrus pagrus. The sequence goes on from NW_028175072.1 coordinate 4,821, forward strand.
GACGAATGTCACGTCACCTCTGTCGTCCAATGATAGTTTGTCAATCATACCTAAATGTCCACCAGATCAGACACCAGTTGTTATAAGCAAAACAAAACAAAACAAAACATAAACACTGAATAACATCTAACGTTAGTCGTAATTACAATAACATAACCCACCGCTGTATTCACATTTGTGTTTCTTCAATAGGTTATCAACAACCCTTTTCATTGTCCACAGAGGTTTACTGTGGTGTGGCTTAGGTTTCAACAGTCCTGTGAACTCCCCAAAGAAAGATTTCATGAGTTGCCTGGTGACAATGTCCAGTGCTTCATCCTCAGGGGATCTCGAGACCGGCTCACTAGCCGAGGCTGTGTTTCCACCCTTGTTAGTATCGCTGCCGGTTTCCTGTAGACGTTGCAACTCCGACATTTTGAGTACCTGCACCTAGCTGTCAAATATGGTTTGAGTATTAAGAATTACAATTGTACGCTTGTACGTGAGCTAGACTAGAGAGTGTAGGACAATACACATCCCTTTATGTATATATAGAGAGATAGATAGAGAGAGAGAGAGAGAGAGAGAGAGAGAGAGAGAGAGAGAGAAGCACTTAACCAAATTTCCAACAGCACACAATCGAAAGGGAACACACGTGAAACATTGCAGCCAGCCCAGAGACGAGATTGAAACAATGTAAGCTTTTATTAAATGACACAGACAGAGAACATTCATGAAAGATTTCAATTTATTGCATTGCAGGTGATGCCGCTGAGTGCTACTGAGTGGGTAGTAGCCTTTTATTACATGATGCAGCAAAGCGCTTGTAAATGACAACCATAGTTGTGGTTACAGCCAAACAGATGCATGATGGATGCACACAAATGACACATTCATGGTAACAACATCATATCCTTAAGCTTCATCAGAAGCAAGTCCTTCATTTTATTGCATTGCGGGAAATGCGCATGAGTGGGTACGTAACCACTCCGGTCGACCGCAACGCTACAGACACAACAGCGGGTCACTCCATCAGTTACAGTGCACCCGTGTCTTAAGTTGGTGACTTTATCCGGGAATGCGACATATCCCTTTCTGTACCTCTGCTCCCCGAGTATGCGCATCAGCTCATATCGGTTGTCCTTGAACCTGTTGATAAGGTATGAACAGTCCTTGCCTTGGGTGTAGGCATGAAAGATGTGCTCACCCAGTAAGGTGTCATTCTTCACAAAGTTCTCAACTGCGATGTTACACACGAAACATTTGTGCGTGTCGGTCGTTGGCTCAAGGTGGTACATGTTGGCAGACTCTCCAAGCACAAGGAACTTGTTGTCGCGAGGATCCACTAAGGTAGCGTCGCATTCGATGCCAGGGTCAAGTGTCATCTGAAACAGTCGAATGTTGTCAATGGACACTGGCAACTTCAGGTCCTTGAGGCTCTTCTTGAGACGGTTGCGCATGTCAAAGCACGAGTCGAGACAACGCTCACGTTCTGGACATGCACATACGATGCAGTATTTTACAGCGGCCAGTGTAGCGTACCCACCAGTGGAGTACATCAAGTGTTCAGGGAATGCCATTAACCCCCTTTGGAACCGCAGCCTTCCTTGTAAGGCAGCGAGCTCATGTTCACGACCTATGAACTTGGTCTTAATGTACAGACACTGTCCTCCTCCGTGTCTCACGTGTTCGTGCAAATTGGGGTCGCCTCTTTTGTAACCTGAAAGTACAATCTTACAAGTGTTGCACCTGTACGTGTCGTACGTTCCACTTATGTGTGTCAGGACATTATGGTCCTCCAGCACTCTGTATCCATTCCTCGAAGCAACACTGTTGCGAGGAGCGGCGTAGGGGGTTGTAACCAGGCTACCGTCCGGCTCCACCTGGCCAACGTTCGCAGTCCCTATACAGTCACGGACGTAAGCATGGTCACTGTCTGAGTTCCACATGGTATTCGCCGCTGTAAGCTCGAAGCAAACACTCGATGCACAAGAATGGCGATGTCAGTTTATCCCGGTGTTTACCCTCCGTACTTATTGGTTCGTTGGTTGGTTGGTTGGATGAGTAGACAGATGAATCGAAGGATTAATGAACGAATGTGTCACTGGATGTGTGCTGATCAGAGGGAGGACTCAGTTGAGTTGTAGGTCCAGGGTCTGTATGGTATTAATACCTGGGATGTGTGTGTTGAGAAACTTGTTGGCAGCCTAGAGCATAGACTGGAAAGCTAGCAACAGTGTTACACATCATCATCATCATCATCATCATCATCATATCATCATCATCATGATCATGATGATTTCACAGCTGCTGTTCTTCTTTGTGACAAGCTTCATGTTCACCGCTACCCATGGTATGTACGCGGATCAGGGGCCTATGCATGAGGCCCTTGCGGGTCTGATGGACAGCCGGTTCCACCTGCGTACATTGACGATATCTTCCCCGAAGATGAACCCTAAGACCTGCACATGGAACATGCTAGGCTGGGGGGTTGGAGAGTACGGAAGGCATTTTGTCACGGTCTACATGAGGTCTGACAACTGCACAAAGTACACCAAGGACTTTTGGTCCGGAACCTTCCCATGTGTGCTTACCAAGGGCTCTGATCACACTACATGTCAGGGCCCTTTACCCGCCGGTGCCGAGGAAGGAATCTGGAACGTGTCTAGTGTAGACATGGAGCCTCCTGTCCACTGGACAGGATCCTTCCGCGCAGCCCCTCAAAGTCTGCCCGGCTCATCTACACCCTTTGTGAAGAAGCTCAACTGTGAAAATCTCATCGGGCTGGCGGTGGCCAGAGCCGCACAGCGCACTGGAGTCTACATCGGCGAAGGAGAGGTTTCGTGTCGGAGCACCAAGACGCTTTTTTACCTGACGGTGAAGGGCCCCGGGGTACAAGTTTGGCTTCGCGTACACGCCAAACGTGCAAATCGCGAGGCGGCTTTCACCACCAAGAACGTAACTTGGGAGTCCGGATTCGACAACCGCGGTCGCCTTGTGGTCTCCATGGCAGGTCGAACGGTGCATTACACCAAGAAACTATTATCTGGTGACAGATTGAAACTGGAGGGTAAAATGAGAGACTTAGTCTCCGGTCTTGAGGTGGGCGAACCCAGATTGTGTCCTCTGACTAGCATCAGCGGCGCGTGCTCTGTCATGAACTCCCTATCAGAGAGCGAGTCGGAGACCCTGGGCAATGTGACCGGTTTCAACGTTGTCCTTTGGCACCCATTTGACACCGGGGTCGGCATGGACGGATACGTTCTGGGTACAAAGGGTGTAATCTCGGCCATGCATTCAGCCTCCATACTGGACACGAACGACGTGGCGTGGATGGAGTTGCCCTTGGATGACTTTACAGCATGCACCCCACGCCTATACAGTATCTCTGACTGCTCAGGACTGCCAGCCGGTGCACCCAGGCTCGGTCCGTATGAGCACGGAATATTTGTGCGTTATACGTTCCCCTAGAGGGTTCAGTTAGTCAGTTTGACAGTCATTCAGTCAGTTTGTTATGACCAATCTGTATGTACAAACCTGTATGAAGTGCACTTGGTGAATGACAAAATAAAAATAAAGTGATATTCTGTCAAACATTAAATCCTTTGTGTCTCTTTCTTTCTTTCTTTCTTTCTTTCTTTCTTGGTCTCAATGATCACCATTGACTGAGCTTGTCGATAACTCTCACATCAATGATTACAGTACTGACAGTACCAACCCAAGGGAAGCAAGGGTGGCAGTTATTAGCCGCTATTAACCCAACCGATGTCTAAAACCGTGAAGGCGATTTCAGGAGACATTTGGTGGCGACAATGTCAGCGAGCAATCGAGCAACGCACAGATCCGAGTACAAGTTTAGCCTTCGTCGCGTGGATGACCGAGAGAGTCTGGTCATTGAAGAGACTAAGGTGGATGACCGAGAGAGTCTGGTCATTGAAGAGACTAAGGTGACTGAGTACATCTATGTGGAGCAACCAGCTACGCGTACCACACATGGCTGCTACCCCATTGGCCGTTGTGACTGTCCACCTAAACATTTCGAAGGTGTGCGCTTCACAACGGCTAACATAATCGGAGCCCAGGCATTGATTGCTGTGGGGATCCTCGGCATCCCCATTGCTACTCATTGCGTAGGTGAACACGTTGCAGTGCAGTACGAAGTGTCATCCCGAGGCAAAAGAGCGATGGTTTGGATTTGCACTAATCAAAAGCCCGGGGTGATCCTTGCTCACGCAATGCATAACGCTGTCTTGTATTGCGATCGCAGGCTCACCAAAGACATACTAAAACGAGTCTCTGCTGATGTGGAGCTATCCCTCGCAAGGCCTGACCTTGACCAGATTGGAGCCGTTCTACAAACTGTACCCTTGAAACTCCTCAAGTCTGCCGAAGGTTGTCACGATACACCTACTGACGCATAACTGTCATGTGGACCGACCTCGGATAGACATGTAGATGCTCAGGCGCCAACGGCCTTCTATGCGGAAACAGAGAACATTATCGTCACCGGCGACAGAAGGGTTAAACACGGCAGTCGGCGCCGAAGGCATCTGCTGACGCTCGGCTCACAACCAACCCAAACCAACCGGGCAATAACATCGCCTCGTATGTAATCTGCCGTACAGGAGGCCCTAGGTCCCTATGTAACCCAGTTTTTGTTTGCATATATATGCATGTGTATGCTTTTTGCCTCAATAAACTCAGAGCACTTTGCGCTCCCAACATTGTGTCTCTCGTGATTCTGTATATCACATCACCATCATCATCATGGCGCCCCATCACGGTGCCCCTGGCATACCACGACTTACAGGTACATTTGACCGACCATCCCCTTTTTTGGCTCTTTTTCTGCTTTTCCTCCTGTTTGGGGAACCGGCTGTTGGGATAATGCCCCGCCGCACCCAGTGTCAATGCATCAAGACCATACCAAAGCCAACCAGAGCCTGGACTACGGCGGTCTTCCATCCCGTATCGGGGCACTGTCGTCGGGAGGAGGTCGTCGTCACCTACAAGAGAGGAGGTCGGACCTGTGTCGATCCTACAGGGATTTGGGCACGCCACCTGAAACGACAGCAATCCTAACAAAGGCAGGATACCTGACCAGCAGCGAAAGAGGAGACTCAACGGACAGACTCCTGTCACAACCGCTTGCTTTTGCTTTTGCTTTTCTTTGACCTAACCCTAGCCCTAACCCTACCTAGAGCGCCATTATGACACAGCATCAGGCTGAACATATGCCTGTAGGACAAATAATATTATACAAATAATAGAGAACAGAAAACCTTTATCAACAGATGGACATCATCATGGACTACCAATATACCATTGTCTTATTTAATGCCAAAACTGGTATATTGCATCATGCTCAAGCACAAGAAACGAGGTGGTTGAACTGCATGCATTGCATTTTCTGCAAGAACCGGCCCCGGAATGGAGGGTTCTATTTGGATTTAGGATTCTTGTGCCCTCATTGCGCGGCCAAATATTGTTACCAAAATGTCGGAGTCTTGTCGTCTGGGAGAATCCGGATGCAACAATGGTACCAATTATACCGAGAACTCTGTTACCCGGAATACAAACCATCAAGGACTAAATTCGAGGACGGGTTGGTAAGACTCTTCCGCTGTGACGAAGTGAGGCTTGAAGCTGAGCCCGGTCCACACAGAAGCGACTCTGTCCAAATCCAGGAGTTGGGCCTGGACAGAGTAGCCCCGCTAAGGATGAGAAAGGGGTACGGGCTGTGGTTCACGGAGTCCGAAGGAAGGACGGTTGTCACGGAAGACGAATCGCCTGGAATGAATACTGGCTGCCCTAGCTTACTGGAACTCTTGATGATCGACAACGCTGTATCAGGTGAACAAACGCCTTCCACTACGTGTCTAGGTGAGGGTGTCGTGTACACTGACCTAGGATAGACATGTAGATGGTCAGGCGCCAACAGCCTTCTATGCGGGGCGGAAACACGAGAACGTAATCCTCACCGACGACGGAAGGGTTAACCACGGCAGTCGGCAGCGCTGAAGGCATCTGCTGACGCTCAGAAGATCACAACCAACCCCGAAACAACCGGACAATAACATCACCTCATATGTAATCTGCTGTACAGGAGGCCCTAGGTCCCCTATGTAACCCAATGTTTGTATGCATATATATATATATATATATATATATATACACTGCTTTTGCCTCAATAAACTCAGAGCACTTCGCACTCCCAACATTGTCTCTCTCGTGATTCTGTATAGCACATCAATAACCAATCAATTGCTGTGTTTGTCTCTTCAAAATTGTGATGTCAAATGGAAGAATACGTAATGTAACCTTTGATAAGTCGAGGTATAATCTTTGCCTCATGCCTCAAGACACACACTCCTCCACCCTGAGAGAGTTACTGTGCCACATGTTGTGCACTGTTCTAAATGTGACATTTGTGACCAGACCCCCTTCCTCAGATGCAGGAGCTCTGCAGGAACATAGTAACTGAGAGAATAGAGGTTTCAGAGGAGTTTGAGACTATGCTTCTCAAAGACTATATAAACGACAGACGTAAAAACCTGCTGAGATTGGACTCACATCTGTCATTCATTGTGTCGAACCCCTCTCACCTCAGCCTAAGCCGTAACCAGATTCAATATTCAAAGTGGGTTTTTTTTTAAAAAAAATTTGTCATGTGCACAGTGAATAAACATGTTCTCAACAATTATGCAATATGGGTCTTCCTTTATTTTCCACAGAATGTCAAGGACTATATACATCTGAAATAAACATAAAGTCTTATCACACGTGTCACATTGCGTAGCTTTCTTTTATTCACAGGGCAGGGTAATACATGATGAAATGCACACATTGTACAAGGATGCAGTTATTTGACACGATATGTAGGCATTGCACATGGACATATGTCATAGGTATGCTGTGCTCTTCTGTGATAGTCAGTCAGGGTTCTCCTCTGTGTTCTTGTCACCAAAGATTTGCAAAAGATCCTCCGTTTCACCAGGTCACGCACCCGGTGGGGAGCTTTGCGTAGCACTTGCGGCACGACAGAGAAGATATTTCACGCAGAGCGCTATGCACATCGAGGTTGACAATGGAACTGCCACATACTACACAGTCCCGTGTCAACAGCCGTGTAAGGCCAGAGAGTTCCTCGCGTGTGAACTCACCGGGCTTCAGCTCTTCCAAGAGCGACATCAGAGTGTCTTGGATATGTAAAGCTCTCACAGGGTCCGTGACACACTCCTTGTTCACCCCGAGCAGGCAACAGGCGGCAATACACTTCCACCTCTCAAAGTGTAACAACCTGACGTCCAACGTTGTCCTTGAGAAAAGCTTGACTGCTGCGAAGTTGGCGCGTTTTTCCAGGCAGTAAGTAGGTTCCTGATATCCTGGCGATGGCTCTTCCTTGCTGCGGTGTTCCAGAACAAGATACTTGCACAGTACACTGATCATATTTTCAGCATTGACCGGGAACACGGAACCTTTCAACTTGATAATTATCCGCTTCTCGGCCTCTTCTATGCCTCGCACACTCGACGGGATGACCGTGTCCGAGCCCGTGTTACTGCAAGAGTCTGTAACCAATGCCTCGTCCACCCAATCTTCACGTCTGTGCAAGTCATTTAGAGAGACTCTTGTCAACACAGCATACATTTTAAACGAGAGTGACAAGCACGCTGCTCTGATGTTACGGATGTTCTTCAACAGTTGACACAAGTCCTCACCGAGGTCAGCGCACTTGACTATGTATCTGTCCATGACATTCACAGTCGGTACAAAGACAGAGTGGTGGTCCTCGTTGTCCACCAGTTTATTTGGTAGGATTTTAGCAAACCAACTGACAGCTGACAGTCTACGGCTCTGGTAGTTTGTAGTGTAATCGGTTAGCGCTACCTCCATGTTAGTGTCTGCACTATGCAGACACAATTGGGCATTCAAGGCTTGCTTAAGTTCACCTCTACCCATATATAACATACCAAAGTCCAAGTTGGGAAATCTTAACACGTTTGGCCTTGAAGAAGTACTCAATGAACGCTCCTTCTCAAGCGTGTCAAGCTCAACATCGAGTCGACGTCTGTTATTGTTGGCCATCTGCGTTGTTCTAGGACCACCACCTCCACTCGCCTCCTGTTATACTTGAGCAAGGTTTGTACAGAGTACAACGGTCTCTTTTCTGAATGAAGCGAGACAGGTTCCTCCTGTGTCTAGACTGGAAACGATATCAATGTCTGGTCTCCTCTGTCAACGGGGTCTCAATGCCTTGTATCCTCTCTGGACAGGAGGGGGGGCCCAATACCTGGTCTACTCACTCCTCTTGCATCCTTCAGAGGCAGGGTATAAATAGTGCTAGGAGGTGTACACTCTTTTATACACACATATTTTTTTTTTCAACCGTGAATCACGTACTGGTTAGAGTCACTGAAGACATTTTCTGGTTGATGGTTCCAATGGATAAAAAGTCATGGGTTGGATACACAGACTCTACACCAAGGAGCGATTGGCTCAAGTGAGTTTGAACAATGAGGGTGACGACGTGTACGATCTCGACATTGACACAGCTTATACCAATGAGGAAGAACCTCGACTGTGTACTCTGAGTTCTCTGAGTAGTGCATGTTCTGTCATGAGCTCTTTGTCAGAGAGCGAGATGAGGATCCTGGGTAATGTCACAGGATTTAATGTCCACTCATGGCACCCCCCTCAACACCGAGGTCACCATGCAAGGCTATGTGATGGGCACCAATGGTATAATCTTCAACATGTTACACAGCCTCTTTATTAGACCCTGAATGATCACGCGTGGCTGGAGCTACCGTTAGACTCAACTACAGGCTACACACCACACCTATACAGTTTCTCTGACTGCTCAGAGCTTCGTGCCGGTGGAGCACCCAGGCTAAGTCCCTACCAGAAGTGAAATGAAAAAACGCTATGTGTTTCCTTAGACAGACACGGTTTACTAGCAGTACACTTGGTACCTACAGGGGCTTGTGATGTGTATGTAGCATGGATTACTGGATGTATCACGTTTGTTTTGGCTTTTCTTGTGCTTTCTGTTTTGCATTTTGACATCATGATGAATTGCTTACGGAACAAATAAACCTTTTTTGTGTATCCCTATTCAGCCTACCTGTGTCTCTTTTTAGCAAGTTACGACATGATATAAATGTGGTTTGAACTCTTTGAAATGATGGGAGTATGGGTTATAGGTTTTTTTTTTTAATTTATCAGTCGTGACTATGAATAAATGACTGGCTGACTGATTGAATGAACCAACAAAACAGTGGGTCTCCCACATTGTGCACTCATAAACCTGCACATCACCGATCGTGGTGTTATATGGCAAGAGCGGCAAAATAAATAATGAACAACAACAACACTGCATTACAGCAACACATTTGAAGTTTATTAACACCGGTCCACATTTACACATCTCGGGGAATCAAAAGACAATTGTTATTTGGTCAGTGAGAAACATGCATAAGAAATACATACAGTCATGGAAGAAAACAAGGGTGGTCTAATAATTTGTTTCCATGACTGTACATAGACCTGCCAGAACATCGCCGATCGTGGTGTTACATGGCAAGAGCGGCAATGAATAATGAACAACAACAACAACAACAACAACACTGCATTACAGATGTACACACATTACAGACACGTTTAAAGTTTAATAACACCGTCCACATTTACACAACTCGGGGAATCAAAAGCCAATTGTTATTCTGTCACTGGAAAACACGACAAGTAATCGTGTGTAGGTGCATGAGCATGGTGGTCAGCAGCAATGTGTTCACAACGGTCTGTCATAATCACACGGGACCATGGGATAGATTCGCCAATGATAGAGACTATAGATCTCCGGAAGGCTTGTAGGGCTTTATAATCAGCATCCGTTATGAAGAGCTTGAGGGCCTGCATGATGTTTACGGCAAGCTTCTTATTGTCACCCTTGAATCTGTCGATGTTGTACATCTCTAGCCAAGAGTGTACATCTGTGTGTTCCTTGTTTCTTTCAAATATACAGGCCAAGCCATCCACGATGGCTTCCACGAGGTTCATATCATCCATTTTGCCCTCGGGAAAGTGCTCAGGGTGGTGAGGGTTATTATCATAGTGATGCTTGAATCCAAAGTTGGCCATAGCTGTCGTGAGAGCACCGACGTCAGTGTGCACTTTGTCCAGTGAACAACGTTCGTCTTCCGGCTGGTTGATTCCGTGGCGTTTGTTGAGCTGGTGCCGTTTTTTCGCATTCACACGCAGGTTCTCTTTCTCCATGTGCACAGCTATGATACCGGCATACGCAGCCGCTTCGGTGGTACTGGTCTTGCTAGAGTCGTGACACGCTATGCTTCTCACAAAGTATCGATCGGCCAGCAGGTCCAGAGTGTCTTTGCAACCCCTGGTCGCTTGCTCCAGAGATCTGGCAACCACAGCCCCAATCATGGTTACGAACATGTTGTGTGATAGGAAGGACTTGTGGTGCTCTCTGACAGGGAGATTGTCAACTAAGGCTTTCTCACATTCGGGGCCCCAGACCTTGGCATTTGCAGCAGAGCACAGGGTGTGGACCAGTTTGATAGTCCCATACGGGGTCACGGGGACCTCGATTTTCACCTTCTGTGCACGAGCACCCTCCACGATGCTCTGTACGGATGCTTTCATTCGAGCCGGTCTGTAGACATATTCATTATGCTCGGGGATCAAAGGTGCTGGTTTCGACGGTAAACCAGCATCCTTTCTTGAGGTTCTGATTCTGGTAGGTTCGGCGGACGCCATGGATTTGTTTTTTTTTTTTTAAAGTTGTTGAGCAACAAGCACGGTCAGTGGAGGTGATACACGAGTTGATGTACGGTGGTGAGCGGCGTTAATACATGGAATGCATTGTGCTACCTATAGTAAGTAGAAAGAGACTTGAAATTGTCAGCCGCGGCGTTGCAGAATTTCCAAGAGGACTCTCAGCCTTGGGTTGTCGGACTGGGGGTTTCACTCCTGTTGAGACGGTGCAATTTGCAACAGAGAACGTGTGCTCTTCGTTCCTGTATCCCACTTCGGCTGACCTCATACACTGGTAGGTTGCATTGTGGTCACACGTGTCATCGTAGACGATTAGAGCCCCGTCGCTAGTTAGGTCGTAGGTGACGTTCGTAATCAACTGTACACAGTCCGTATCGTAATTCAAGACATAGCCTTGGTTTTCAATACGATATATTCCACACCAACGTCCTGTGGGTTTTAAGATGTACCAGGTAGTGGAGTGAACGTGGCTAGGATTCGAGCTCGGACACACCAGTAGCAGATGTGACTTTGCGATGTATTCCTCCTCTGTTGTTTCCAGAAACGTAGGCTCGGTTGTCACTGTGAAGTCGTCAGGTCCGGTGGTTGCGTCTGCGATGTATTCCTCCTCTGGTGTTTCCAGAAACGTAGGCCCGGTTGTCACTGTGAAGTTGTCAGGTCCGGTGGTTGCGTCTGCTTCTAGATCTGTATAGTCCATATCCGTATGGTCCATATCTGCCATTGCCGTAGGCGTAGGTAACGGCAACGGTGTTCCATCTGACAGGGTGACTGTCCATAGTGCAACAAGTACACATGTCAAGCGTATAGTTGAAGAAGCCATGACTTGTCAAGTCAAGGGCAAAAGAAATGTGATCAATGTGACTTTGTGCCCATTATTAATACCCTTCAACTCAGTGGTGGTTGGACATCAGATTTTTGCTAACAGTGGTTGGCTGGAATGTAAATCCCCTGTGATTGGAGGTGTATAGCCAGGATGTATTCGGGTAGGTATAGTGCAAAATCGAGAAAAAAAAAACAAAACAAAACAAACAATCAAAAACATAAAGAAACAAAAAACAGAACCAACCAAAGAAATTGGGGACAACGCTACGCTCAAAAAGTCTGCGTTGCGCTCCTGTTTGTTGTCCTGACCGGTATACGGCAGTTATTCGTGCTAGACCTGAGTTTCATGATTACAACGATCAATAGTAAAGGGCAGGTGAGAGCAGATAGGGTCAGTGAAACGGCAGCCATAAACCGGTTGTGACCTATCATGCTCTCACAGTCGACTCGAGTTATCCCATGTGATGGCGATTGAGGCGCTGTATTCTCAGCATATTGGGCAATGTATTTCCGAGCAGTGGCATCCATGGCGATGACATCCTGCAGCAAGGCATCTCCTAGCTTCAGCAACTGAGAAGACTGCGCGTATTGGTTCTGAATGCTATTGAGGGACGCGTGTATGTCGAGATCGGACAGCGAGTACACCTTCGATAGTATCCTGGGACTTTTAGTCACCCGGACCCCCCTTGGATTTCCCGTGGCGTTGGCGATGTCAAGAGCTCCGCCGCTAGCCGTCCTGAGCGTGTACCTGTCCAATCGGGGCTGGTAGCAGAGAGGACCGAAGCACGGGGCGCCGCACACCACGGGACACTCTAAACCTATCTCGCCGTTTTCGTTCACCTTGCACGCCGAGACCGTGCCATTGTCACGTTCCAGAGGTTCACATATACCCCTAGAGTCACACGCGGGCTCCCTGTAGTTGGCGTGCGTGTCACTCACCATGGGCCTGTCCAGCCAACAAGTCCTGTTGCCCCTTGAGGAGTCTATGAAGGACATGTACCAGCGGGAGAGGGCTAGTGGCTTCCATCTCTCCCTCTTAACAACCATCACGAGCCTAGAGGACGAAAGTAAACGACTTGCGATGGGTATGTCAGTGTAGAATTTCGTGATGAAGCCAGGTTCACAACCCGTCATATCCCCCCTCTGTACACCCAGCGTACAGGCGAGTAAGCGCCGGTGAGCTCCCTGGAATGCGAATGTGACGGCGTTGAGCTGCACGGCCAACTTGAACGCGCCGGTCTTCCACCTGTCGAGCAACACGTCGAAACTGTTCGCGTCGCCATTGGACATCGATACCGGCTGCCATTTGTTTAGATGGAAAGGGACGTACGGTAACGTAGGGACGCGTTCCACTGCTCTCAGCGCGTCTTCGATCAAGGTCCTGTGGTGTCGCATCACATCCACAGTTTGTCGAGGGTTCGTTGAGGCCTTCTTACTACGTTGGTATGACAGTAGCTCAGATACGGAATCAGACATACTCTGGTGCTGGTTGACAATGTGCGTGTCCATGAGGGCGGCTAGATCGTTGAAGATCGTGTCTAGCGTCGCCATGGCCCTGCTGTACTCGACCGTGGCGGATTTCAACGTGGTAGTTGCGTCTTGCAAGGTGCCGGTAGAGCACAAGTGCTTACAACCTTTGTAAGAGTCAGGTAGTCCTCTGCAGGCCACCTGAGAACACTCTGGGTAACTGAATTTGAGCTCGGTCCAGTTGAATCCTAGAAGGAAGTGATACGCGATGTAGGTGTCACGAATCTCGGGTGTACGTATCTTCCATCTACCGGGATCGAGTAACACCCTATGATCCGTGTCTCGAGTCTCGGGTCGAGTGGGTATCGAATCTGCAGAAACGCTATCAGAGCTTTCATCTGCGGTTGCCCTGAATGGCAAATGTTGAGCAAACACGGGGCACCACGTGTGTCGAAGGAACACAGCTGACAGCACTAGAAAGGCAATAAAGGGTGGAGGTGGGCGTGTGATTAGGCCGTTTGTCATTGTCTTATTGCAGTTTCCTATAGCGGTGTTTGTTATATCGATTCCTTTCACACGTGGCGCAAAGCAGTGCCATTGCGGCGATGTTGATTAATACAGCGAGTATGACGGCACTCAGACATAGTGCAGAGGCGCGAGTCGACATGTACGCTACACGTTTCACCCTCTGTTCCGCTTGTCTGACATCACCTTCGATCAGAGAACCCAGTTGAGAGAACACACTGCCCAGCTCCCCAAAGGACATGTTCATGACACTCATACAATCGAGGGTTTTTTGAAAATACATCTCCGAGGACGCCACATGACCTGTGACCCAGGTCACGTTAGGGCAATATAGTAACGCAAGGGGTTGTGCGATCAATGCAACGAGTGGTCCCAACCGTGTCACGTAACTCTTTGCTTTGGAGACCTGAGGCTTCTCTGTGCTCGTGTAGTAGCCCAGCGTGGGCCCGTGGGACCCTACCAAATGTTGACTTGATCCGAGAGACAAAGGTTTCCGGTCACACGGGAGTTTAACGCGTATCGCGCCGTGGTTGACACGGACTATCATTTTAACCAAGATCTCATCTGATGATGCCACGGTACGATGTGAGATTGCGATCGGGTATCCCGTACCTCCTCGGGGCCAATTGTTTTCTGCGTAGTCTCCCAACTCCATGCACAAACTACTGCCTCTGATACACTCCAGAGTTTGTGATATCAAGTGCATGCTGTCAAGACTCGCCGATACTCCTCGCGGTGGTGAGCTTTGGAGATGGTAGGGAAGTGTGCTGCGATTGCCCATCGTGATCTCGTTGGTGGACAGCCACTCTTGTTCTTCTCTCGTGAGCACAGGTGTCCCGAGCCAACGATTCGAGTCCGTTATACTCTGAATAACAGACTCCCTCAGTTCTACGGGGACAGTGGGGATCGGCAATGACACCGACAACCGAGCGCGATGCTCGGCCGCGCTAATGTAGCTATCGCAACCTTTCGGTTCGCGGCCGTCGTATTCTTTGGTCAGTAATCCAATGGAAGGTAACCTAAGATTGTTGTCTCGTACCACCGTAGGCGGTGAATGCATGCAGATTCTATCGTTGTCGTGATCTACGAACACCACGTCTCTGTCGTTCAACTTGACAACTTGTGCGCTGTACGGTACAAAGTCGACCTTGTCGATAGTGTCTCGGAGTATAACTTCACTGTCGAGCAACGGAGCGCCTACGTTCATGTCTGAGGACAGGCCCAGCATGAGGTTCGGAATATCGGGAACCCGGACAAAGCTCCTGGTCATTGTCACCTTCCCCCCCTTTGCTGTTACGTGCTGGAAAAACATGCCCCCCTCCAGTTTATACACACCGTCCACTTTAACGTAAGAGTATCTTCCGTCACCAAAGGTGGAGTTCCTCGTATACCGGTAATGCAAAGTCCGGCTCTTTGTAGCAGCCCTGTCGATTATGCGCGAGAGCTCGGTGAAGGTCGGACCACCTTCCGGGTTGCCGAAGGTGTAGTCGAGATAGCCTAGAGAGTACCTACACACTCCCCATTTGGCCATGTCCGAGATAACTCCCGTGAGTTCACGCATGGTGTAGCCGACCCTCTTCGACTCCCGTGGGTTCCTCGCGTGTCTGTTGAGCAAGCGCACCGACTTGCAGTCGTTGGAAATGTAGTCGGCCGACGGCACCGATACCACTATGCCCGCGCGGTTGTTGGAACTCTTGCACAGCTCCTCGAACACCAACAGTCCTGTCCTCTCGGGGTACAGCTCGTGGCGGGGTACTCTAATTGCATAGGGTTCTTGAGGCGCATAGCCTCCTACGCTCCAGCGAGCAGGTTTTACTCGCGCACAACCTTCCTCTTCGTTTGGGAACACGGATATAGTATCCAGGTTCAGGAAAGCTCCGTGTAACGACACAAGCAGGCCCAGCTCCTGCAACGTAGTCTCGGCTTGGTATTGCTCAGATGACAATGTGTCGTTGTTGTGCCACTGAGAAGGAGGAGTGTATCGTTCAAAGACCAGCTTCCCTCCTTCACTGTCCTGTGCAAGCCATGGCTCTATGCTGACTGGGCAGATGATGATGACGATTGCGTCTCCGTATCGGCACACACTACACTTCTGAAAGGGCAGTGGAGTATTGTGACACGCTACAATAACATCGCCGACGTTTCTCCGGTACACAAGCTTGTTCAACCCATCCCGTATGGAGCTTATCAAAGTACAGTTATCCTTATGAATACATTTAAAATGACGATGCTTTTTATCAAACCTTCTGGTATGTATGACATCTGCCAGTTTGTCCCCCGAAAGCCCTGGGATAACCTCTACCTTTGACCCGTATAGTGTTTTGATCATAGTGAAGTCTGATGACTTTACAGTCCGCGGGTCCACATCGATAACTACTACTACTGCTACTTCTCTCTGAGCTCGGTTATGTTGTTGTTGTGATTGCAAGCTCAATAGCCAGTCGAGTACAGCTGCGATTTCTTCCTGGCGAGGGGCGACTCGACTGGAGTGAAGGAAACTGAGCTTTGCGCCAATTTTACCAGTCCAGGCCTGATGGAGGATAGTTGTTAGGGTATCATTGGCTGACAGAGGTATGTACAGCCTAGGTGACTTGTAGTCTTTGGTCGATGATGATGATGATGATGATGATGATGATAGTGATAATGATAACGACGGTCTGACAGGTATATGAAAGTACTGCCAGTCAAGATGCTCTGGGATTTCTTCTGTCCAGATGGCAAACTCAACGAGTACGACGTCGCATCGTAACACGTCTAAGGGTGCAGAAGGGGCATCTCTCCATGGTCCAGATGAGAGGGAGAAAATGTCAGCTGTGGTCAGACAAAAGCGTTCGGTTTTAGGTGGCACGGAACCGTACAAAACTCGACCGCGGTCCTTCATCGAAGCGGCAGGGCGCTGATGTGTTATTTGTAGAGTCCAGTCATTATTGCTACCCTCGAGCCCTTTCGATAGATGCTTAAAGGGTGTCAGGATGCAGGTCGGTGAGCATAGCCCGTTGGGATTGATGTAATTCAACAACGCACTGGTGCAATTGCAGGCTGGGTGTAGCTTGGGTTTCCACACGCAGTTTATAGCTAATTCCTTGAGAGGGGATACCATTTTTCCTCGGTCATTGTCGTAGATATAAACTACAACAGACACCAAGTAAAACAAATCACAGCGAAAGTCTTTCACGGCAAGCGAAATGTCCAAGGTGTACACAAACGAGCCTTCTGTTTTACTTATACACCAGTCAAGGCCTGTGCTGATGTTATATCGCCACTCGGAAGACACCACGCTTTTCCTGTCAGCTGTTACAGCCGGCCTCATCTCCCACACACTCGCCAACCTCCTACCCGTGTGCCACTCAACCTTTTCTGGCGTGTACCTGTGCGACATGCCCATGGGAATAGTGACTCTTGACGGTATAACAACGGTGTCCTGTTCCGCTAGCCACCAAGGACTGGGTTGTAGGAACTGAACGGACACAACGGGCTGCACATTGCCGGTAGCAAACGGTTTGACGATTGTATTGTACAGGATCCTGGAAGTGTGGTAAAGGGAGAGCTTGTTCATTGTGTAATACAAGGTTTCGGCTGGGGACGACATGTTGTATAACATTTGCTCAAAGTTGTGAATGCAGTCGTCTAGCTGATCGTAGCTGACGAGCAGCGTTTTGCACAATTGCTCGACCTCCCCTCTGGGTATGTCCCGCACCCAGTCTAAGGTCAAATTCTTGATTGTATCGAGTAGGGGAGTAGACTGCAGAGGCGTCAAGAGTGTCGATATCTTGTAATCTTCGGGATGTCCACAGACCTTGTCGTGCCAATGTGTGCCGGACAGTATCACACTTTGACCTTCGGGACAAGGTTTTGGGTCATGCGGTCTACACGTCTCTCTACCGTCGTATAAACCCACGTGATACCCGCGGGGACACACCGAGGCACATACTTCTCTTCCCCATATGTTCACACCGGTAGGAAGGGACGGTTGACCGAGGGGACATCTGTGCAAACATCGCGGCATGCCGATGGACGAGCAGCCGACGAGAACGTCAGGTGGCTCGCGTGCGAGGGAGCAGAAGTGCGCCCGGTTCAGTACAACGGGACTGCACGTGCGGATATTGCTCTTGTCCCACAGCGCTTCCGGTCTAGTGTCTACGCTCGAGACGCACAGCGCTATCAGCAGGTATGTCACGGCAGCAGCAGCAGCGTTCCGCGTCGTCATTGTCGGCACTTGTTGTAGATATTGTCCGATTAACAATGTGGTTAAGTAATTACAAAAAAAAAAGTCACAATAGTATGCAATTGAGATGGAGAACCCCAAGCAGAAAACCCTCTTGAGTCTCTTTGATGGCACAGGTAGTATTTGCAAGCCCTTCGTCGAAGCCGGATGGAACGTGCGAAGGCTGGACGTTGACGGTCGTCACGGTGCCGATATCCTTACGGACATACGAAACTGGGACCCCGTCAAAGATTGGTCAGGGCCGTTCCCTGACGTTATATTCGCCGGACCGCCTTGTGAACATTACAGCTCAGCCAGGACTTATGCAAAGACACCCAGGAACTTGGAACTGGCCGATTCTTTGGTCAAAAAGACTATAGACATCATAGAGTACTTTCATACCATCAAGCCTAGCATGCGGTACTTTGTGGAAAATCCCGACTCCAGTATGCTATGGCGGAGATGGGTGTCGCACAGACTTTACGAAGACGTCAGCAACCACCCAACGAGTGTCTTTGTCGCGCTGATGAATCACGGTGACAGAAAGAAAACGTGTCGGGAATTCACACAAGCCATCGGCCAGGGGTTCAGGACGGCTTGTAAGGACAAGCGAGTCGTTCGACTCGATTACTGTCGCTACGGCGCAAAGTACAGAAAGAGGACACGATTGATGACAAACGACCCTTTCCGAGGCAAGATGTGCAGAAGGAACTGTGTCAACATCGAGCACGGGAGGCACATCGAGGTAGCCCAACGCGGACCGCGTTTGTACTCGAACAGCAACGGATTGACAGTAGGAAAGAAAAGGCACACATTGGATGAGCTACACGCGTATCCCGCCGGTCTAGCGAATGCAATATTTCAGCACATAAACAGCACTGACTCCTATGAGACGAAACGAGGTGTTGGTCCCACATGCGTAGAGCCTGAATTGACTCCACTGATGTGAGGGCCTCTCCTCTGCACCGTGATGACTGTTACGAATGCTAGAATTTTGTTGTACACTTGTGCAATGACAATAAAAGGATTTTGATGATTCTGTTTGTTACTGTTTTGTTGTTTCGAGTTGATGTCTGTGCAGTTGTGATATGTCACAGGATTGATTAAATAAAGAAGACGAGTCACTCCAGTTTCGTGTTTCGTGTTTTATATTCAACAAGATAAGAGGATACATTACATTGCACAACAGTACATAACATTGCATTACAGTACATTACAGTACAGATTGTACACTTGTGCAATGACAATAAAAGGACTTCTGTTTTGTTGTCTCGAGTTGATGTCTGTGCAGTTGTGATATGTCATGGGATTGATTAACTAAAGAAGACGAGCCAGCTCCAGGTTCACGTTTCGTGTTTTTATATTCAATAAGGCAAAGGACACATGACATTACATTACAATACATAACAGTTCATAACATAACATTAAATTACATTACATTACAGTACAGATATCGAGTCAGGGTACAAAACACTTTGGTGTGGTGTGTGTAGCAAAGACCAGAGCGCCTAGCTTGGATTTCGAGTGTACTCTGTTATGTATAGGACAAGGGTAAGTTGTAGACTTTTCGTTGGCCTGAACACAAAAAAGTCCCAGTGCGGTCTTCCTAACAGTCACGGGGACGCCCCAGAGGGACGCTAGCCTCCGAGCTTCGTTTTTCACCCGAACTTGATCCGGTGCCTCCTCGAGTCGGGAGGCGACCGAGGGTTGCGAATATCCCCGAACGTCCAAGATGCCTCGGAAACGGCTGCCCAGCGATGTCACATCGGCCAGTATCGGGTTAGAGGAGAGCCCCACGGAGAGGGAGAGCGAGTTGTCGAAACCCGGGTCCTCTATGTCTTGAGTGTTGAACGTGTCCACGTACTCGAACCCAGAGTCTTCCTTGTAACAGTTGGGCAACCGTACGCATTTCCTAAACGAGTACGGGGCCTTGTCGATGGCCGAGCGCCTGGTCTCTGCGACAGCCGACTTTCGCCTCAGATACTTGGTTCCTGTGGAGATACAACAACCTCCCCTTCTCAAAGCATCTCCCAGGTCGCAGAGTTCACACGATTCGGTATCGGCTGGGTAGGACAGTAGAACGTAGTTGAGAGAGACTTTCTCCATCTCGTCGAGTAAAGCTCTGTAGGCCTCTATCCCCTCAAAACTGCACAGTTCTACCGGCAGGTACCACAGCATCCTCAGACTCAGCTTCGATTTGACCGACGAAACCCTGATGTACACAGCGATCTTACCAGCCGCTTTGGCCAGCTCTCTGAGAGACGGGTCGCTCTCGAACTCGCTCTGTTTCACTTTGGCAAATCTCAACAGAGACTCCACTATCACCAATATGAGACTCGTGGTCAAAGCCTGCGAGACCTTACGCTTGGTAGATCGCTGGGCTTGTACAGCGAATTTCTCGTTGCACGTCCGACAACACTTGAGGTCCACGTCGAGGTTCAGTCGACTGACAGGTCTGCCGGGTAAAAACACTTCATTGTAACACAGAGATCTTCCCGTGTCTCGGTTGGCCACAATGGTACTCAGGTGTCCTCTGGATGTCACCGTGTACCTGTGCAATGTTTTGCCCGTGGCAGGGTCTATAGGGTCTTCCATGAGCAGCACGGGGTTGATAGAGCCCCACTTTTCACGGGACGGTAGAGTCCCCACAGGCTCGCGAGTGCGTCCTAGACAGTAGTTGATCAAATCGTCAAACTTCACAGTGTTACTCGTATGCACTGTAAAGTGGTAGGGGGGGAAGGCTATTGGGTTGTCTGTGAGAGTCCCCGGGAGGTTGTTGAAGCTTTGCAATGTGTTTGCGGTGAAACTGTCATCCTGTCTCACCTTTGGTGGAGACACAGAACAACGTATCGACCCACTAGTGCTTGGTTGACACAGTGACACTTGTTTGTCTGCTGCTGCTGCTGCTGCTGCTGCTGCTGCTGCTGATGATGATGATGATGGGTGGTCAGAGTGAGTCTCTTGTGTCTCCTGGTGATAGTTCAACAAGAGTTCATCTGCTCCTTCTTGTTGACGACGATCCTCCTCTCTGTTGTCTGGGTAATTCCAATGGGAAAAAAAGGTATGATCTGTTCCTACCAATGGAATACCGTGGAGAGATTGATGATCCTCAACACTCCGGTCCAGTAGTCCTCCTGTGACTATTACATCTTTCAACTCCGGAGGCTCCAGGCTAACCGCGTCGGCGTAATGCAGGCCGAGAGCTCGATTGAACAGGGGGTAATGATGCATAATGTCGTACTTTCGTTTAAGCATCTCACCTACGGTCTGAACAAAAAGAGAGTGCACTCGGCGACCGAGCTCAAGTTCTTCATCGTGAGGGTTGTTTGTGTAATGTTCCAAAAAGATAGCACACTTGACACCCTTTGACACGCAAAGGGCATCGAGATCAACCTGGGTAGCCACCGATTGTAGGTCTCCGATCGGCCGCTGGAAACTTATCACACGGTCCGCTACGCAGGTTGTGCTCCCCATACCGCTGACGGTGAACTCCTCAAGTACAAGTACATGGAGAGAGGTTGTATCTTCGAAGCTGGAGGCGACTAGGCGAGCGCACAGCGAATCACCCTTTCGTAGATCAAGAGCGATGGCAGAGGTGTTCCAGACGTGCCACTCCTTGTCAAAGCTACCTCGGGTCACGTAGCACCTAACGGGAGGCTTTGGTGATTGGTGGTTATCTGTAATCACAAGTTGTTGTTTTCGCTTAACATTGCACGCCATGGTTTGATAGGACATATATTTTTGTCATAGATTACTGAATGTGTAGAGTGTGGTGCGTACATACCCGGTAGAGACACTTTTATCATCAATCCGACAATGTCTTACCCACAGTCGACGGTTGGACGGTCAGATGTTTCACATTCGGTTTGACGCACTCAGATTGAGGGATCGCAGCCTGTCTGTTTACGTGAACTACCTAGTGGAATACCATAGCTTACCCGTACAAGGGACGGACTCAACGTAACAAGAATATAGGACAGGACAGGACAGGACAGGATAGGATAGGATAGGAAAGTAGAATTTGCCATGTCCATGTTCGCATGAAACACGACTCGATATACTCACATCGTTACTGGAAGACAAAAAGTGAACGGTGGAGGATCCCTTGTAACCAGGGTCGAATCTGTAGGTCCTGTTCTCTGGGTTACCGGAGATGTTGACGGGCTTTTCCGTGTGTCTGAAAGATGGCAGTTGCTGCAGTTCCTCCATAGTTGTCTCGACGCCCAATCTCAAGGTGGTGCACATGTGTTTATTCTGAGCCTGGACCATGACATTGATATCCAAGTGTAGGAGCACTGCGGCTAGCAATAGCCTCATCATCAAACTTTTTCCACACTGTCTCGGGGCCAAACACAGCGTGTACGGGTTTGCGTAGCGGGAAAACTCCCTCTCCACGTGGTAAAAGTGACTGAGAGCAGGGTTGACGTGATCGTAGTTTTCCGAGCCCAAAGGAGCTAAACCCAGCTTCCGCAGTAGTGCGTGCTTATACTTGAAGAGATCGTCACAGAACTGGTTCTTCGTAATGCCCAACACCACCCCCCTGAAGAGCTCCAGTTGAAAGGGCTCCATTCTCATGCCTCTAACTTGGAAATATTCAAATACCCTATCTATCAGACGTTCGAATCGATACATGACAGAGATGGACTTATCCTTCACCGATGCACCGTGAAGCTGTAACTCACGCATCCTAGCCTTAGCACCCTCCAATCCCAGCTCCTTTATCAGGGCAGCTTGTGCAAAGCGGTCCTTCGTCAAGCGATTATACTCGGCCATTCTCTCGTTCTCCACACGTGCCCTTGTTCTGTCGCTGTCGTCTTTGGACAGCCTGGTTCTTACGCAGTCGACAGCCACCCCGACGGGTTCGAGCCTAGCGTTGTCGATGGGATCTTTCACCAAATCGCCGATCAACCACAAGGTCTCTTCCGGGTCCATAGACAGCGCTCGATGGGAGGCTCGTCGTAACCCCGGCGAAGTACACCCGGAGCTTAGGTGCTGCATCGCGGCAGACAAAGGTGTCGTATTGTGCCCAAGCGAATGTATCACAGACAGCCTTTCGATGTGTCATACGGATAGCAGAGAGCAGGTGAGCCCCTCGCGATCTACCGTATCAGAGTTTGTGTTACCGCTAAAGATTTACTTCAGATACTGTTGGCTTTTCTCTGGAGTGCCCTGGCACAACATCGAGCACACAGGGATGACTACGACGGAGCCCTCAATCGATCGAGAACTAGTGTGCCTTAACCGAACTTTGATGACAGATGAACCCCCCAAACTGTGCGGCCAAGTTCGCTGTGACACAAACGTCTACCACCGTCAAACCATGAAAGCATTCTGGTTGACCACAGATGGGCGATTAGTCTATGTAGATCGAGTGTCTGAGGACATCAAGTTTCGCTACCTCAGACAGCATAACCTGCGTGTGGCTTTGTCCTTGTGGACCACCAACCCCGAGCTGTGTGGACAAACAATGAGAGCCTCCGCGTTAGCTCACGATAACCTCATCAAAATATGCGGAGAAGCGGCGCGTATAAGCCAAGGTAGATTCTACAACCTGTACGCAAATTACCCTTTACCGATCAACGATATCGACGGCGGACGGAACGAGTCGATACCAGATATACCCCCCGTGGACGAGAATACAATCGATGCCAAGGAGACACGTTACGGTGGGGAATTGCTCCTCGAGCTGCAGCCTCTTTACGCGTCTTATTTCAGCTTCATCACCGACACCTCTACATCCGAGATGTTAAAGGCTAAGGTTGCGCTTCTGGGTGCTCAGTGGCTGGTAAAAGAGGACTGTTCGGAGTTGCTGTTTTCGCTGGACCTGAGGAGAAACTTGTGTACAAGAATAGCCATTATGTTGGCCTTGGCTTTAACGTAAGAGGTGATGAATCACCGTTGTTGAAGGAAGGAACGGACAACGTTCACTGTCAACCTTGGACCATTGTTGGACCTTGTGTTTTTTCCCATTGGACAAGCAACTGAGTGGTACCAGTGTCCAAACGTTGTCAAAGTCAAAATTAGATATTAACTAGTGTATCATCATCATCATCATCATCATCATCCTCATTTCATCTCATCGTTATAACCTCACTAGACAATGACAATGAATCGCATCAAGGGAGGTGTGGATGAGACACATTGTGCTGACGCAAAACAAAAGGACTCCGTAGTGGCAGCTTGGACAGCACAGATATTCTCACAGAGGTTTCTCAACACACAAAGTCTGGAGAAAGCTTTGCAAGTCATGCATAGTAAACCCGTGGGTTATTACTTTTTCATGATGGCACCTGACAACCCAGACGATGACAAGTTTGCAATGTTGCTGCGAATCCAAAACGGTACGGTTTTGTACACCATTAGACCGAACGAAGACTACAGCACATACATCGTGGCTCCATTAGATGGGAGTGAAAGATGTTACAAAAGTGTACTCGAGTTTGTAGAGCAATGGGACGATAGCCTCTGTGACTACGAGATGATCCGAACAGCTGAGATGTGCAAAATGTCTCCTGGAGGACAGATGCACAATCGACTAGATGTATCAACCAAGGGTTTGCAAAGACAGAGTCACCGGAACATGACTGGTGTTCACACATTGCTACGAGGAGACGATGATGTGGTGAAGCCTGAGCAGCCCTACAGCCACCAGCCGATCTGTCAGAAGGCAGATAGCCTTCAAGTGGACAAAGAGGATTATCCCTACCAAGACCTTAAGGATGCTTATGATGATGGTGAAGATGATGCAGCTGATGGGGAGGAGGAGAAAAAGGAGGAGGAGGAGGAGAAGGAGAAGGAAGAAACCTTCGGAGACCACCAGGATGACAATTGTGGTGCCTCCAAAGCTGTGAAAATCCCACCTGGGGTTGACTTTGCAGCGATTGGTAGAATTAGACGATGAATATTGCAATTACTGTTTTTGCTAAGGGTGTGTGTTTGTGTATGTGTGAAATCATCAATAAAAAAAAAACACTGATCACTTTACTTGGTGTACATATTCATTGCGGTTTCCCTATGCCTTCGTCCAATGATATTTTTTTTTCTTGACCCGAATACATTTTTTTTTACGGCAAAACTCATTCACCTCCGTTTACATGTAACACCCCAGCATTGATGGGACACTACGCGTAACTGCACAGGGTTGTTTGTGAGAATAAAGGAATCAACCAACTGTCTTGTCACATCAGGCTTCTTTATTGTGCTTCTTTAACACTGCACACACATATATACATACACCACAGAATCGTACACAGCATCCTCTGTCACAGCTAAGTGAATTTATCCCATCCTCCTCATCCTGTAGTAGTAGTAGTAGTAGTAGTAGTAGTAGTATAGTTGTAGTAGTAGTACCACCAACCCGTTGACTGTATTCTACCATTTCCCCATGAGGTGGGACACTACGCATAACTGCATAGGTTTCCCTATGTCTTCGTCCAATGATAAATTTGATTTTTTTCTTGAGCCGAATAATTTTTTTTTTTTTTTTGCGGCAAAACTCATCCACCTCCGTTTACACGTAACACCCCAGCATTGATGGGACACTACGCGTAACACCCCAGCATTGGTGGGACACTACGCGTAACTGCATAGGTTTCCCTATGTCTTCGTCCAATGATAATTTTTTTTTTTTCTTGAGCTGAATAATTTTATTTTTTTTAACGGCAAAACTCATCCACCTCCGTTTACGCGAAACACCCCAGCATTGGTGGCACACTAGGCGTAACACCCCAGCATTGATGGGACACTACGCGTAACACCCCAGCATTGGTGTGACACTACGCGTAACTGCATAGGTTTCCCTATGTCTTCGTCCAATGATAATTTTATTTTTTTCTTGAGCTGAATAATTTGTATTTTTTTTAACGGCAAAACTCATTCACCTCCGGTTACACGTAACACCCCAGCATTGGTGGCACACTACGCGTAACACCCCAGCATTGATGGGACACTACGCGTAACTGCATAGGTTTCCCTATGTCTTCGTCCAATGATAAATTAATTTTTTTCTTGAGCCGAATAATTTAATTTTTTTTTTTTAACGGCAAAACTCATCCACCTCCGTTTACGCATAACACCCCAGCATTGGTGGCACACTAGGCGTAACACCCCAGCATTGATGGGACACTACGCGTAACACCCCAGCATTGGTGGCACACTAGGCGTAACACCCCAGCATTGATGGGACACTACGCGTAACACCCCAGCATTGGTGGGACACTACGCGTAACTGCATAGGTTTCCCTATGTCTTCGTCCAATGATAATTTTATTTTTTTCTTGAGCTGAATAATTTGTATTTTTTTTAACGGCAAAACTCATCCACCTCCGTGTACGCGAAACACCCCAGCATTGGTGGCACACTAGGCGTAACACCCCAGCATTGATGGGACACTACGCGTAACACCCCAGCATTGGTGGGACACTACGCGTAACTGCATAGGTTTCCCTATGTCTTCGTCCAATGATAATTTTATTTTTTTTTTCTTGAGCCGAATAATTTTATTTTTTTTTGCGGCAAAACTCATCCACCTCCGTTTACGCGTAACACCCCAGCATTGATGGGACACTACGCGTAACACCCCCGCATTGGTGGCACACTAGGCGTAACACCCCAGCATTGATGGGACACTACGCGTAACACCCCAGCATTGGTGGGACACTACGCGTAACTGCATAGGTTTCCCTAAGTCTTCGTCCAATGATAAATTTTATTTTTTTCTTGAGCCGTATAATTTTTTTTTTTTTTCACGGCAAAACTCATCCACCTCCGTTTACGCGTAACACCCCAGCATTGGTGGCACACTAGGCGTAACACCCCAGCATTGATGGGACACTACGCGTAACACCCCAGCATTGGTGGGACACTACGCGTAACTGCATAGGTTTCCCTATGTCTTCGTCCAATGATAAATTTTATTTTTTTCTTGAGCTGAATAATTTTATTTTTTTTTAACGGCAAAACTCATCCACCTCCGTTTACGCGTAACACCCCAGCATTGATGGGACACTACGCGTAACACCCCCGCATTGGTGGCACACTAGGCGTAACACCCCAGCATTGATGGGACACTACGCGTAACACCCCAGCATTGGTGGGACACTACGCGTAACTGCATAGGTTTCCCTAAGTCTTCGTCCAATGATAAATTTTATTTTTTTCTTGAGCCGAATAATTTTTTTTTTTTTTCACGGCAAAACTCATCCACCTCCGTTTACGCGTAACACCCCAGCATTGGTGGCACACTAGGCGTAACACCCCAGCATTGATGGGACACTACGCGTAACACCCCAGCATTGGTGGGACACTACGCGTAACTGCATAGGTTTCCCTATGTCTTCGTCCAATGATAAATTTTATTTTTTTCTTGAGCTGAATAATTTTATTTTTTTTTAACGGCAAAACTCATCCACCTCCGTTTACGCGAAACACCCCAGCATTGGTGGGACACTACGCGTAACACCCCAGCATTGGTGGGACACTACGCGTAACACCCCCGCATTGGTGGCACACTAGGCGTAACACCCCAGCATTGATGGGACACTACGCGTAACACCCCAGCATTGGTGGCACACTAGGCGTAACACCCCAGCATTGATGGGACACTACGCGTAACACCCCAGCATTGGTGGGACACTACGCGTAACTGCATAGGTTTCCCTAAGTCTTCGTCCAATGATAAATTTTATTTTTTTCTTGAGCCGAATAATTTTTTTTTTTTCACGGCAAAACTCATCCACCTCCGTTTACGCGTAACACCCCAGCATTGGTGGCACACTAGGCGTAACACCCCAGCATTGATGGGACACTACGCGTAACACCCCAGCATTGGTGGGACACTACGCGTAACTGCATAGGTTTCCCTATGTCTTCGTCCAATGATAAATTTTATTTTTTTCTTGAGCTGAATAATTTTAATTTTTTTTAACGGCAAAACTCATCCACCTCAGTTTACGCGAAACACCCCAGCATTGGCGGCACACTAGGCGTAACACCCCAGCATTGATGGGACACTACGCGTAACACCCCAGCATTGGTGGGACACTACGCGTAACTGCATAGGTTTCCCTATGTCTTCGTCCAATGATAATTTTATTTTTTTCTTGAGCTGAATAATTTGTATTTTTTTTAACGGCAAAACTCATCCACCTCCGTTTACGCGAAACACCCCAGCATTGGTGGCACACTAGGCGTAACACCCCAGCATTGATGGGACACTACGCGTAACTGCATAGGTTTCCCTATGTCTTCGTCCAATGATAAATTAATTTTTTTCTTGAGCCGAATAATTTAATTTTTTTTTTTTAACGGCAAAACTCATCCACCTCCGTTTACGCGTAACACCCCAGCATTGGTGGCACACTAGGCGTAACACCCCAGCATTGATGGGACACTACGCGTAACACCCCAGCATTGGTGGCACACTAGGCGTAACACCCCAGCATTGATGGGACACTACGCGTAACACCCCAGCATTGGTGGGACACTACGCGTAACTGCATAGGTTTCCCTATGTCTTCGTCCAATGATAATTTTATTTTTTTCTTGAGCTGAATAATTTGTATTTTTTTTAACGGCAAAACTCATCCACCTCCGTGTACGCGAAACACCCCAGCATTGGTGGCACACTAGGCGTAACACCCCAGCATTGATGGGACACTACGCGTAACACCCCAGCATTGGTGGCACACTACGCGTAACTGCATAGGTTTCCCTATGTCTTCGTCCAATGATAAATTTTATTTTCTTCTTGAGCCGAATAATTTAATTTTTTTTTTAACGGCAAAACTCATCCACCTCCGTTTACGCGAAACACCCCAGCATTGGTGGCACACTAGGCGTAACACCCCAGCATTGATGGGACACTACGCGTAACACCCCAGCATTGGTGGCACACTACGCGTAACTGCATAGGTTTCCCTATGTCTTCGTCCAATGACAAATTTTATTTTTTTCTTGAGTCGAATAATTTAATTTTTTTTTTTTTACGGCAAAACTCATCCACCTCCGTTTACGCGAAACACCCCATCATTGGTGGCACACTAGGCGTAACACCCCAGCATTGATGGGACACTACGCGTAACACCCCAGCATTGGTGGGACACTACGCGTAACTGCATAGGTATCCCTATGTCATCGTCCAATGGTATTTTGTTTTTTTTTACAGCAAAACTCATCCACCTCCGTTTACGCGTAACACCCCAGCATTGGTGGGACCCCACACAAGCAGACAGGACATGAATGAGATGAGCCCAAGACTTGTGTGTCTGTATTTTCATCCTTATTATTATTATTATTATTATTATTATTATTATTATTATTATTGTCTTTGATATGTGAGCATGTAGAGGCTGAATAATGAAAGCATGTGAACAAAGAAATAAATAAAAACACAAATCAATCTTTTTTATTTTGTCTTGTGTCTTGCTTGTACTACCATTTTGTTTGTGAGAATAAAGGAATCAACCAAGTGTCATGTCACATCAGGCTTCTTTATTGTACTTCTTTAACACTGCACACACATATATACATACACCACATAATCGTACACAGCATCCCCTGTCACAGCTAAGTGAATGTATCCCATCCTCCTCATCCTGTAGTAGTAGTAGTAGCAGTAGTAGTAGTAGTAGTAGTAGTAGTAGTACCACCAACCCGTTGACTGTATTCTACCATTTCCCCATGAGCAGCTCATCCGTCATCGCCACCGTCATTGTCATTGTCATTGTCATTTTCTTCTTCTTCTTCTTCTTCTTCTTCTTCCTCCTCCTGATTTTGTCTTCGTCTTTTAGCACGAGTCCAGTTGAGTATCGGTGTGGTTACACATGAATCAGAGTCCTGGTGGTGGTGGTGCTGGTGGTGGCGTTGGTGGTGAACGTCACTGGGACTGTGAAATCTGAACATGTCTTTCTCAGAGTAGCCAACATCCGACATATACTTTTCCAAGGTGACTGTGACTATGTCAGGTAGGGAGCTGCTGAGGTCACTGTTAGATAACACCTTTTTTATAAACTCTGGCTGGTTGACATGCATGTGTATATGTGTTGAAAGTGTAGACCACTGGTTGTGTCTAGTTTGAGTCTTATCAAAGCACATGAGCACCAAAGTCCTGTTGTTGTACAGGTCGCCCAGTACACGATGTGTCAGGTATGGGAAAAAACACAACACCAGCATAACCACCATGGTGTAGAAGTCAGCTCTTTTGGAGTGTTTGACATTGTACTTGCACGTCATTTTCTTCACGAAGCGATTCAGCTTCTTGTTCTGTGAGTCGAACAATGTCAACATGGCCACGACACTCTTCAACACCGCATCATTTACAACAGAAGACATCTCTCTCGAGCAACCCAGCTGGGGCTTGGTTTTAAACTCTATCACCTCAGCTAGCTCGAATATCTTCGCCGTCCAAGACAGGAAAGGGGTACCTGATGACATGTTCACCCCCTGATTGCTGTCAATTGTCCCATATTGAGAATAAAAGTCTTCAGTAAGCGCTGTTGAGAACAGGGCAATCGTGACAGGCAGGCAGGCTTTCATAATGAGATACTTCCCATACTTCTCCTCTGAGTGGCTGAAACTTGTGCTTGGTTCGCGTTCCATTGCACCATAGCCCGTTTCGATAGAATCCCCTCTACCGGGTATGTAGTACGGATCTCTGAACTCCAACTGAGGTTTGCGAAAGAGAAGCAATTCCGTTACGACACATGAAGAATCTGAAGATGATGATGATGATGATGATGATGCTAATGATCCTGTCTGACATCGACTGCTGCGAGTAACCATGGCTTTAATCAAAGCGCAACTGGAACTTGAGCATACGTGCTTGCTGCAGTGTGTTTGACACACATACCCCTGAATGTAGTCACTGAACGGACATTGGTTCTCAACACAGTAGCTGACCCATTGGCAATCCTCTATTAACTCTATGTGGGAATGATTCATTACGGGTCTACTCACAGACTCAGCCATTTTCTTTCTATCTTTCTTTCTTTCTTTCCCAACTCCCCACCGGCTCCTGATATCTCTGACTGTCTCTTGTTATGAAACGTGCAATGACCTGTGTGATAGCCAATGCCAACTCCCTGAACATCTATCTATCTGTCTCTCTCTCTCTCTCTCTCTCTCTCTGGTTTTGTTAATTGTGGTTTTCTTTTCTCTAGGCTAGCAGAGGACAGAGCGCTGATCTCATCCTGGTGGACGAAGTAGGCTTCGTCAATTCTAAGATGCTACTGGCCGTGCTACCAAACATCGCATTCAGAGGGCGTAAGCAAGTGCACATTACTAGTCACGTCAACAACACTCCGTGGCTGAACAAAGTTGCGGACATCCGCGGCGACAACGGGGAGCCCGCTTACCACGTAGTGTCGCAGAGTTTCAAGTGTAGGTATCACGAGAGAGACCCAGGACTGACGTGCTACTGTCTCGGAATCTACTGTCCTCAACATATATCCGTAGACAGTCATTTGAAGGAGCTGATGAACATGGTCACTCCAAAGGGATTCGAGAGCGAAGTCACGGGCAGCAGCAGTACTTCTTCTACCGACACCAAAACCGACAACACCACTCCATTCGAGCCCTCGGTCATAAACAAGTTCCTCTCGAATAACAGCGTGACCTTGGAACATATGAGTCGAGTGGCCGTGGTCAGAGCGTACCTCTGTCTCGATCCAACGTTCGGTGGAGGCTCTAGATCCTGTGCCGGAGTATGCTGTGCTGTGGAATTGGCAGGTGGCAATATAGTGGTGAGTTGTCACACATTCTCCTCAACTGAATCCAAACCTGACACCAGAAGATCGCTAAACATATATCCATAATCCATAAAGGGTCTTTGGGTGAGTTTTTCATCATCATCATCATCATGACACGGTCCGTCAGGGGGTGGCAACTTCAAGTCCAATAGGTTACAAATGTAAGTGCCTACACGCGCCTCGTTCTGGATCGTCAACGTGGTCTCCGTGTCGGGTACAAAGCACGAGATTAGCTCAACGGCCTGGTCCCAAGTACCGCATGTGCACTTCTTAGAGTCTGAGAGTTTCACCATCCACCCTGTCATCGCTAGAGAGATGATGATCTGAAGAGATTGTCTGTTCCGTTTGCTGCCCTTGATGACCGTCAAATACTTGAGGGCTCCGCTGCGAACGGTGTCAGCCGAGGCAAATGTGGCGAGTACCATAGCGTCGTACCCCTTCCAGTTGCACTTCGATATACACTCATGCACAAAGTGCTCCGGAACGCTGTTGCCTATGGCAAGCGTTATAGCCCTCGATAAGTCACAAGGAACAATGAGTGAATAATCGCATGCGTTTTCACCAAGTCGTCTTTTGTTGTAGATGGAGACCAAGCCGTCGATCATGAGTATCCTAGCTGGTGAGAAGGATACTATCTGACTGTATAGGAGCCTAAGTTGGCCATCGTCCATGCTAGAGTAGAAAATAACGTTGCGCCGGAATGAAGTGAAGACTATCATGAACTCGTATTGTGCTATTAGGTACTCCCATGGACACCTCATCAATGTTTCAACTTGCTCTCGAGCTGCTTGACAAGTGCTACAGAACATAGTAGTAGTAGTAGTAGTAGTAGCAGCAGCAACAGCTAATGTCTATATCTTTCAAATGTACTATTGTGGTTGTTTTCTCTTTCTCTTCTTTTCTTTTCTGGACTTTAATTGTTCCACCCACTCCCCTGACACCTCTTCCTCTGTTTCGTCACAGGTTATGGCTCTGGAGGAACTGGAGATACGAGATTTGGATCAAGTGACTAGAGTGTACGCTGCTCTGCTAAGCGCTCACATCAGACTACTGAAACTTCTGATGCCCAGAGTGATGTGGAAAGAAGTGCCTGTTGTGATGGTATTCGAACAAAATACATACGTCAACGCACTGGTCGATGTTAAGAATCTAATTGAGCACTCGCTAGTACGCTCTGGATTCAAGGTCCTCTTCTACAGCAAATGGTCGCACGCCAACAACAAATACATGCTAGGGAAACATGTCAGTGTTAAGACCAAACTCGATATGGTACTCAGTACAGTATCAGCAATCAATAGAGAAACGCTTTTTTACTGTGACACCGTCATGTCCCTGGGATGGGCAGTGTTATCGCAGGTCACCAAGAAAACGCAGATCATCGAGTCAACCATCGGGACCTCGAGGGGTACGGGTTCCAGTAACAGGATGGGCTCTAATATGGACGTGTTCATGTACAGGCGCTCCCGAAAGGGAGTCAATGTGGCCACTGATATCACGGCGAGTGTGTTGGAGACACGAGACATTATAGATCTATCTGGAGATAGGCTGACTGACAGGGCTCACGCAGAGCAAGGGAAATTGCTATTGGGTAAATTGAGAGAGGAAATGTTGATGGTCACTATCACTGAGTCAGCAAAAGGTAGTACAGTGACAACAGGGGGTAAAAAGTCCGTAGGTGGAGAGTACACAAGGGATGACATGCTCTCAGCGTTCTTGCTGCTATGTCATACCAGAGACGAGATACACAGAGGTGAACGATCTATCAGGATTAGTGGTGAGGTATATTACAAGTAGACCTGCTGTTGTGAGTGTAATGTTAAGTTGTTGGTGTACCTTGACCCAAATAAAAAAATAAATAAATCACAAGACACACGAGTGGACATTCTCTCTCTGTTCTTTATTGACAATGAGGAAAAAGTGTGGGTCTACTCTTCAAATACATGTCCTTTGTTGACATGTGTGCTGCGTGCCCCCGGTTTATTGTACCGAAAGTCTCCTTGATGGTGTTTGCCTAGTAGTTGTTGGTGTACCCTGACCCAAATAGAAAAAAAATAAATAAATCACAAGACACACGAGTGGACATTCTCTCTCTGTTCTTTATTGAAAATGAGGAAAAAGTGTGGGTTCACATATACAATATGTCCACCATGGTGGATTCTACTGGTGAAATAACAACTGACAATTCAACTGTCTTCAAATACAACTCCTTTGACTCCACATTGATAGTACTCGATACATGTCCCCGGTTTATAGCAAAAAGCCTTGGTCGTGGGACTCGAAGAAGTCTAGACCATTGCTGCGTCAATATGCAACATCAGCCTCAAGGTGACACTTGAGAGCAGGATCACATAGCTCTGACTCTGCTGAAGACACATCATCATCATCATCATCTTCAGTTTCATCAAAGAGTCCCTTGTCCCTGACACATGTTCTATAAAGTGTCAGCAGGCACAGCTGGAGTGAGATACGTAAAATCTGGACTTTTGGAGCGTGGATTGCTGCACTTCTGCGAAACACTGGTTTCATCCAGTGTATCGTCAGGCATCGAGATACCTTGTTGGTGTAGCAGGAGCGAGCCGACAGACCGTCGTAGGGTCTCTTTGGGGGTAATGTCCAGCAAAGAAGCACGTCGCTGGTGTCGCACATGTTGACGGGTAGACCTTTGAGGGATCCTTTTCACCAGTTCTTCATGGTCACATATGAATTGATCAGTGACACCCATCGCTTGTAACGCGTTCACCGGCAGACCGGTAAACACAGGAAAGGTCATTCCCAGGAACTTGGACTTTTCTTCCATATGTTGGTACTTTTCGAGGAACGCCTGCAAACGTGCCTCCATGGTTTTCTGATCACAGAATTTAGTTTCAGAAGTGGCGGGGGGTGGGGGGCAAGTTGGTACGAGATGAATCTTTGTCAGGAACTCCAGTTCACCTTGTCATATAATGGTTAGTAAGAATAAAGTCGAATGTGGAATTGAGTGCTCTCGGACCAGCTGTTTCAATTGTTGTGTTAGTCTCAACATCCTTATCTATAGATAGATAGATAGATAGATAGATAGATCTTCTTTTTGACAGGGTGTTTTGTACCATGGTGGTTGTGATACAAGTGACTGATGGTTGATCATTTCTTCAACCTGGCCAGCTCCTTTGCATATGCTACCATATCTGGATTGGAGCTAAAGTCCTCCGCGTGACATCTCTCGTCTTTGTCTTCGTCTAATGTCATGACACTTATGACATCCACAGTTTCAGCGTACTTGATGAGAATCCTCTTGACTAGCTCTTGGTGCTTTGCCTCAAAGTGTGACCCTAAACACTGAACTGTCCGGGATGGCATAACCAGAAAGTCCGCAAAGGAGACGTCCAGTGTTTCAGCGTACTTGATGAGAATCCTCTTGACTAGCTCTTGGTGCTTTGCCTCAAAGTGTGGCCCAAAACACCGAACTGTCCGGGATGGCATAACCAGAAAGTCCGCAAAGGAAATGTCCAGTGTGTTAGGGGTGTGCCCTAGCCAAGCTTGAACCAACGCTCTAACATTGTGATCCTTGATGGTCCCAGTGCATCTTCCTGGGTAGGACTGTGGATGACCTCTGTTGGCCATTATTCGTGACAATGTTACAACCTTATCGAGTTACAGGGGTATCAGAGAAAAATTAATATGTATGTGTCACTGACTTATGACTTACAACGCCACAACATCTGAAACGATCAGTACAACAGCTGTGGTTGGCCACGATGGACTGACTGGGTTTTGTGCTGGGGTTTGGCCGTGATAGCTGTGGCTGGACACACATTGTGGTTACTATATATATATATATATATATATATATATATATATATATATATATATATATATATGATGCGCCATTTACCTAAGCTCAGTTACACATTGAGTTTGTCGAATTCGGTGTCTAGTCCTAACCACAGACTGTCTCCTCCATCTCACAGTGGACTCTTCAGCAAAATCATCGCAGTCATGTCACGTGAAGACCTTGATGACTGGTGGAGCGATATCGGTAGGTCTTACTGTTTCAGATCAAACGTTCTTGTTTCTGTCTTTCTATATGTACATGCTGAATTATTTTCCTCTTTCGATCAGAGAATGTTCCTGCACCTTACAGATTACCGTTTCAGCGTCGCGTGACTGGTACATCGCAGCTCGAGCAGGAAGTCCCATCAGCGAGCCCACCCTCGTCGGAGACACTGTCTCCTCCACCTAACTCACCTTCGCCGGAGCCACCGTCTCCGCCACCTAACTCACCTTACCCTAAGCCATCGTCTCCAGCACCTAACTCACTTTCGTCCAAGCCACCGTCTCCGGCACCTAAGTCACCTTACTCTAAGCCATCGTCTCCAGCACCTACATCACCTTACTCTGAGCCATTGTCTCCCGCTGCATCGCAAGACCAGGGTGTCGTCCCCGACCCTTTGGTGGATAAAGCGAGTGACTATGGTGCATTCATAGACAATGTCAAAACCATCGTCCTCCATATGTTTAAGGAAGCAGTTCACAAGGCTTGGGCGGCTCAGTGCTATGCATGTGAGATCAACTGTCCCACTCAGAGACGGCACGATTGTGTGTATCCTGCCCCTGAATTCTACTACTATTCATACTTAGAACGCAATCATACACAATTCTACGCAGATCTTTGTATTGCTACCGTCCAGCGCTTCCTGAGCAATAAGGGTACCAGCGCGGATGAAGCTAGAGTCCGCGGAGCCACTGAGGCCATTCTGCATGATATGAAGACAGTAGAGGGGTTCATCGAGAATCTCATGGCGATGTATGACACTAAGATAGAGGGCGACCAAAACCACCTTTAGAGCGCAGACAAATTATGTGTGATCAATAATGTGTTGCTTCTCACCAATATTTCCTTGTATGTGTGCACAAGACATGAAATAAAGGTTTCTTTGGCAATGAATATGTACACCAAGAAAAGTGATCAGTGTCTTTTATTGATGACTACACACACATAAAAAAAAAAACATCATTGGACGAAGACATAGGGAAACCTATGCAGTTACGCGTAGTGTCCCACCAATGCTGGGGTGTTACGCGTAGTGTCCCATCAATGCTGGGGTGTTACGCCTAGTGTGCCACCAATGCTGGGGTGTTTCGCGTAACCGGAGGTGGATGAGTTTTGCTGTTAAAAAAAAATAAAATTATTCGGCTCAAGAAAAAAATAAAATTTATCATTGGACGAAGACATAGGGAAACCTATGCAGTTACGCGTAGTGTCCCACCAATGCTGGGGTGTTACGCGTCGTGTCCCATCAATGCTGGGGTGTTACGCCTAGTGTGCCACCAATGCTGGGGTGTTTTGCGTAAACGGAGGTGGATGAGTTTTGCCGTTAAAAAAAAAATAAAATTATTCGGCTCAAGAAAAAAATAAATTTATCATTGGACGAAGACATAGGGAAACTTATGCAGTTACGCGTAGTGTCCCACCAATGCTGGGGTGTTACGCGTAGTGTCCCATCAATGCTGGGGTGTTACGCGTAGTTTCCCATCAATTCTGGGGTGTTACGCCTAGTGTGCCACCAATGCTGGGGTGTTACGCGTAACCGGAGGTGGATGAGTTTTGCCGTTAAAAAAAAATACAAATTATTCGGCTCAAGAAAAAAAATAAAATTTATCATTGGACGAAGACATAGGGAAACCTATGCAGTTACGCGTAGTGTCCCACCAATGCTGGGGTGTTTCGCGTAAACGGAGGTGGATGAGTTTTGCCGTTAAAAAAAAATAAAATTATTCAGCTCAAGAAAAAAAAAAAAATATATCATTGGACGAAGACATAGGGAAACCTATGCAGTTACGCGTACTTTCCCACCAATGCTGGGGTGTTACGCGTCGTGTCCCATCAATGCTGGGGTGTTACGCGTAACCGGAGGTGGATGAGTTTTGCCGTTAAAAAAAATACAAATTATTCGGCTCAAGAAAAAAATAAATTTAGCATTGGACGAAGACATAGGGAAACCTATGCAGTTACGCGTAGTTTCCCACCAATGCTGGGGTGTTACGCGTCGTGTCCCATCAATGCTGGGGTGTTACGCGTAGTGTCCCATCAATGCTGGGGTGTTACGCGTAGTGTCCCATCAATGCTGGGGTGTTACGCCTAGTGTGCCACCAATGCTGGGTAGTTACGCGTAACCGGAGGTGGATGAGTTTTGCCGTTAAAAAAAATACAAATTATTCGGCTCAAGAAAAAAAATAAAATTTATCATTGGACGAAGACATAGGGAAACCTATGCAGTTACGCGTAGTGTCCCACCAATGCTGGGGTGTTACGCGTCGTGTCCCATCAATGCTGGGGTGTTACGCCTAGTGTGCCACCAATGCTGGGGTGTTTCGCGTAAACGGAGGTGGATGAGTTTTGCCGTTAAAAAAAAAATAAAATTATTCGGCTCAAGAAAAAAATAAATTTATCATTGGACGAAGACATAGGGAAACCTATGCAGTTACGCGTAGTTTCCCACCAATGCTGGGGTGTTACGCGTAGTGTCCCATCAATGCTGGGGTGTTACGCCTAGTGTGCCACCAATGCTGGGGTGTTACGCGTAAACGGAGGTGGATGAGTTTTGCCGTTAAAAAAATAAATAAAATTATTCATCTCAAGAAAAAAAAAAAAATATCATTGGACGAAGACATAGGGAAACCTATGCAGTTACGCGTAGTTTCCCACCAATGCTGGGTTGTTACGCGTCGTGTCCCATCAATGCTTGGGTGTTACGCGTAGTGTCCCATCAATGCTGGGGTGTTACGCCTAGTGTGCCACCAATGCTGGGGTGTTACGCGTAACCGGAGGTGGATGAGTTTTGCCGTTAAAAAAAATACAAATTATTCGGCTCAAGAAAAAAATAAATTTAGCATTGGACGAAGACATAGGGAAACCTATGCAGTTACGCGTAGTTTCCCACCAATGCTGGGGTGTTACGCGTCGTGTCCCATCAATGCTGGGGTGTTACGCGTAGTGTCCCATCAATGCTGGGGTGTTACGCGTAGTGTCCCATCAATGCTGGGGTGTTACGCCTAGTGTGCCACCAATGCTGGGTAGTTACGCGTAACCGGAGGTGGATGAGTTTTGCCGTTAAAAAAAATACAAATTATTCGGCTCAAGAAAAAAAATAAAATTTATCATTGGACGAAGACATAGGGAAACCTATGCAGTTACGCGTAGTGTCCCACCAATGCTGGGTAGTTACGCGTAAACGGAGGTGGATGAGTTTTGCCGTTAAAAAAAAAATAAAATTATTCGGCTCAAGAAAAAAATAAAATTATCATTGGACGAAGACATAGGGAAACCTATGCAGTTACGCGTAGTTTCCCACCAATGCTGGGGTGTGTCGCGTAAACGGAGGTGGATGAGTTTTGCCGTTAAAAAAATATAAAATTATTCGGCTCAAGAAAAAAATAAAATTTATCATTGGACGAAGACATAGGGAAACCTATGCAGTTACGCGTAGTGTCCCACCAATGCTGGGGTGTTACGCGTAGTGTCCCATCAATGCTGGGGTGTTACGCCTAGTGTGCCACCAATGCTGGGGTGTTTCGCGTAAACGGAGGTGGATGAGTTTTGCCGTTAAAAAAAAAATAAAATTATTCAGCTCAAGAAAAAAAAAAAAAAATTATCATTGGACG
>NW_028175071.1:0-44000 GCF_965226575.1 Pagrus pagrus
CTAGGGTCTGTGCAGTGTGTGAGTCAGGGGAAGAAGATTTGCATCATTTGTTTGTGCACTGCAACAATTTAAAAAGTTTTCACTCTTTTTTGTTGCAGTTGCTGCGCGCTCACTGTCACTTTAAACCCAGCTCACTTACACCATGGTACTTACTGTTTGGACTCACACACAAAAACACACTTGTAAACACCATTCTGGCACTAGGCAGGCAAGCCACATGGATTAGAAGGAACACCTCACTCCACGAACAGACACACAGAAGTCACAGGAATCTGGAAAGCCAATACACGCAGCCATTTCAGGACCTTGGAGAGCGCGCAGCAACTGGATGCACTGGTGGAGGGGAGTTCTTTTTGTTTTAAAAATGAGTTGGGTGATTTGTGTTTCTGTTTTGACTAATTTGAGAGTCTTATTCGTGATGTAGGTCTGATTTGTGCCTATTTCTAAGCAAAAGGGGAGACCCTGTCTCTCCTGGAGTTCTTTTTCGTCCTTTTCAGTATTGTCTAGTGGGGTTTTTTGTTGCTAAATGTAAATAGTCTGTGTTTCATGTGTCTTTTGATTTCTTTTATAGCCTGCTATAGTGCTCGTTTTTGATCTTCTTTGGTTCCTGTAAACTGGCTAAGTGCCTTTAAATGTCTTCTCTGTGCTTACTTTCATGGCTTTGAATAACTTAAGTTGGGAGCACATTTCATTTGGTGAATTTTTCAGTTTTTGGGAATTTTTGTCTGACAATTTTTAGTTGAGTTTTCTTTTCTTTCTTTTGTAAATTTGCTTGTGGATGAAATTTTAAAACAGAATGTACAGATGTAAAATAACTTGCCCAAAAGAATATTTTCATAACAAAAAAAAAAAAAAAAAAAACGCGCCCGATCTCGTCCGATCTCGGAAGCTAAGCAGGGTCGGGCCTGGTTAGTACTTGGATGGGAGACCGCCTGGGAATACCAGGTGCTGTAAGCTTTTTGACTTCTCTCTACAGACACCAGGCGGCGCTGCAGTGGAGACAGAGGGTTGAAAAGAACCAGCAGCCCGTCTCTGGTTTTCCCATCATGCAGGCTGTCTGTTAAGGTGGAGGAATGTAAACGGCTAGTCCTTCACCTCCTATTTCCACTTCATGCTGTTTTTATGCTACTACTTCATTCCATTTCGGAGGGAAATATGGTACATTTTCCTCCTCTAAACATGTAATTATTTGATCCAATTGACTGCATCAATGAAAACACTGCTGAGACAATGATGTGTCAGTGCTTACCAATCCGCTGATGGCTGTTTTCCATGCAGCGGAAGCCTTTGAAATGTGAAAACAGGTGACGGCAGAGCTTGTCATGAAGGCTCATTCTTGGTCCCGGTAACAGGATTTGCTTTATGTCTGGACGTACCCGACCTGCACTCCAAGACAAAACAACGAAACGCAATCTGGGGGCATCTTCAAAAGGCCTTTTTTGGGGTGCACGTGTGGCTTACGGCCATACCACTCTGAACACGCCCCCAAGCGCCAGTGTGGAGCCAGAGCAGGAGAGAGCAGGTCGTGTGTGTGGGAGCTCCCGGACTTTTCCGCGGTATTTTGAGTTCATAGTTTTGTTGAAATTCCCCCCGACGGTGTTGTCACTGCTCAGGGGAGGTTTATATAGTTTTTATTACATATCTATTTTGATTGACAGCATGGCTACTCGGACCCGGAACGGCACGACGATGAACAAAGCAAAAAGCATGACGGATTTGGTCGCACCCGCGACACGGTGACGAGCGAGGCGCGCCGGGCAGGAGCCGTGGAGGCGACTTCCAGATTGGCGGGACGAGAGAGAGAGGTAGAACCGGGGAGGCTGGCACGAGGAGGTGATGCCCAAACAGCGGGACGAGTGACAGATGGAGGAGCGGGAGAGGCGGCCCGCGGAATGACGGAAAAATCGGCGGGACGAGCGGAGACTCCGGTGGCAGCTCCCAAGGGAGTTGTGGCCGGTGAAACACCGGAAAAAGCAGCCACTCTGCTGGCGGCAAGGAGGGCTGGGAGCACGGCCGGAGGAGCCGCGGCGAACCAGACAACGGAGCCAGCTGCACAACAAACTTTATACGATAAAGACCTCACGGTGCTCCTAGAGCTTCAAGGAACTGTGAACATTTCGGCACTTGAACTAATGCGAGCGGTGAGAAGCCTGTGCGGGGGCTTAGTGGCATGCTGTGCCACCGGGCCCCGCACCTACGAGGTTACGATGTCTCATATTAAAGGTAAGGAAAGAATATTAGATGGTTTCAAGATTGGGGATACTGTTGTACTTACTAAGGCACTGTGTAATGATGAGCTAGTGGTTTCTTTTTTAAATCTGCCCGCTTACATCACAGATGAGGAAATCATTAGAAAATTGGAAAGCTGGGGGGTGGGGGCCGCCTCCCCGATTAGAAGGAAAATGTGGCAGGGGACTAAAATAGCTGACGGTACCAGGTTCTTGAAGGTAAAGTTCACGGACAAAATTCAGAGCCTGCCATACTCGGCGAGATTTGAGACAGCATTAGGGCCAGAATACTTCCGAGTAATTCATGACAGGCAAGTCAAAGTGTGCAGGATGTGTCTCCAGCCGGGACACATCCTGAGAGAGTGCCCTGAGTTCTTTTGCCACAAGTGCGGAGTCCAGGGGCATTATGTGAGGGAGTGTGGGGCAAAAAAGGGAGGAGAAGAACAAAAATGTGAGGTCTGTCTTAATGGACAGTCTAATTGTATATGCAAGGAAAGCGAGGAGGATAAGGAAGATGATGGCTCCTCAGCTGAGCTTCTTTCTGAAGAAGAAAGTGAGGGAAATAGTGAGGAGGAAATGGAGCAGGAGGCGGGTGTGGCCGTGAGGGCTGACCTAGCCGGAGCTGGACCCCTCAAAATGGCGGCGCAGGTGCAGCAGGACCAGAGCAAGAGGGCGGGTGTGGCCGTGACGGCTGACCTAGCCCGGGCTGGGCCCCCTAAGCAAAGCACGGCGCTAGCCGGACTTAGCCAGGCAGAGCTAATCGGCTCTAGCCTGGATGGTCTGGCTGCGGTCGTAGAGGGCAGCCAGGCTGAGGGGGGCTCGGGCTTTGAAGGAGGCGGCGAGCTGCCCTCGGCCCAGGCGCCAAGAGAAGAGGGGGGCTCAGCCAGTGAAGGTCCACTGCAGGGGGGATGGCAGGGGAAAGACCTAGTCATCCCCCAGTCGCCACCAGGGGCCAGCTCTGATACTGACATGGACCTTGAAACAGTTAGAAAATTAAGATTAGGTAGACGACACAAAAAGAGAAAAACAACATTAAAGTAGCAATGTAATAACAGCATAATGGCCTCCTTAACATCTTTAAATGCCCGTGGACTCTGCACCTGGGCAAAGGTCAGGGCACTTATAGATAGAGAAAGGAAAACATCAATCCTTTGCCTTCAAGAGACCTGGTGGGATGATCAGCTGGTCACTAGAGTGCGGGGTTACTGGGGTGGCAGCACGGCGTGCAACAACGGGGGTGTTACCTCCGGAGGGGTCGCTGTGCTGTTCGGGGAGGCGGCTGGGATAACATGGGACACAGTTTACGTTGATAAAGAAGGACGACTAATGATTTTGGACATTGTAAGTGATTTGTGGGCAGGCAGATTGATAAATGTACACGCTCCAAATGAGGAAGTTAAAAGGAAAACTTTTATTGAAAATCTGGCAAAATGGGTTACACCCAAAACAATCATAGTGGGAGATTTTAACATTGTGCAAACAGTAGAGGACGTAGGAGGAAAGTCAAAAATAAGGAACGACACCAGTCGCTCAGTTTTTTTCAATCTGTGCACAGACAATAATCTGGTAGATGTTTTCAGGACACTTAATCCAAACAAAAAACAGTACAGCAGAATACAGGTAGTTCGGGGCCGCAGCTGCCGCTCCAGGATAGACCTGCTCTTGGCCACGGGGGGGTTGCTGGGGAGGATAGGGGTGGTCGCGTATGAGCCTTGTGCTTGGAGCGA
The DNA here is from genome assembly GCF_965226575.1 of Pagrus pagrus. NCBI lineage: Eukaryota > Metazoa > Chordata > Actinopteri > Spariformes > Sparidae > Pagrus > Pagrus pagrus. The sequence goes on from NW_028175071.1 coordinate 3,956, forward strand.
TCACCTCTTCCTTCGCTGTGACTTCCCTGGGCCGGGGAGGGTCCGGGGCGGTGGGCTGTGGTGCCTGAACACAAACATTCTCAAAAGTAAAAACTTCAAAAATAAACTAACAAAAGTACTAACCTATGCTATTGAACAATGTAATGATAAGGAGGGTTTGTTGGGGAGGTGGGAGGAACTAAAAAACAGAATCAAAAAATTAGCAATAAACTGCAGCAAAAAAGAGAGATGGAAGAATAAAATAGAAGAAGAAAAACTAATAAAACTGTTAAAGGACAGAGCAGAAAAAATTGATGAAGCAAATAAGGAAGAACTAATAGAGTATGAGGCCGCAAAAATAAAACTAGTTGCAATACAAAAGGCGGAGTGTGCAGCAGCAGCAATAAGGGCCAAAACTATTGATCTCCTGCAAGGAGAAAAGTACTCAGCTTATTTTTTAGGGATGGAAAAACAAAAACAAGAAAGCCAAATGATTCAAGAACTTAAAAATGAAACAGGAATAGCAACAAAAAGCAAAGAAGAAATAGAAGAAATAGCAGTTAAATTTTATGAAAACTTATTTCAAGAGCAAAAAGTAGATATTAAACAGGGAGAGGCCCTACTTAAGGGAAACAAAAACAAATTAAAAAAAGAAGACAGGGATGCATTGGATGGAAGAATTACTGAGGATGAGGTCGTCAGGGCCATAGCAGGCCTATCCCAGGGCAAGAGCCCAGGTGAAGACGGCCTCACCTCAGAATTCTTCCAGGAAAATGAATTTTATATGGCACCATTATTAACCCAGTTATACAATGAAATAGTAGACAGAGGCACAACCCCAAAAAACTTTGGGGGAGGCATCATAAAATTATTATTTAAAAAAGGAGAAAAAAACAATATCAAAAACTACAGACCTATAAGTCTAATGAATACGGATTACAAAATTTATGCAAAAATAATAACAAACAGGGTAAAAGAGGTGGTCGGGGAGGTCGTAACCAGCCTACAGGCATACAGCATCCCCGGCAGGGACATAACAGACTCAATTATAACAGTACAAGGAGCGGTCAGGGGGATGGAGGAGACTGGTAAAGGTCTCCTTCTGAACCTGGACCTTGAGAAAGCATTCGACAGGGTCAATCATAATTACATGTACCAGGCATTAGAACATTTTGGTTTTGGCAATAACATAATCTGGATGATAAGGCTACTGTATAAAAACACAAAATCTAAATTGAAAATGAATGGGAGGATAAGTAGGGAGTTTAAAATAAACAGGTCAGTGAGGCAGGGGTGCCCCCTGTCCCCCCTGCTTTTCTCCATTGTGATAGAAACCCTGGTGGCTGCCGTCGCAGCCGACGGCCGCTTACCGGGGTTACCAGTGGCTCCGGGGCTGAGGAGGGTCACTGTCGTCCCGTTTGCGGATGACGTGACCGTCCTCGCCTCGAAGCCGCAGGAAATAGACTTAGTTCTAGAACATATCAGAGCCTTTGAGGCAGCCTCTGGAGCCAAATTAAACAACGAAAAATCAAACTTATTAACGGTAGGTAGGGAGGGGATTGATAAGTGGGGTTTTAACAAGGTAAATGGTCAACTTAAAGTGTTAGGCATTTTCATGGGCATAGATGGGGATAGGGCCACAAGAAGCAATTGGGATGCGGTAATTAGTAAGGTGAAGCACATTGTTAACAGGTGGAGGCCTCGTGGTCTCAGCCTGAGAGGCAAGGTTGTGGTGTGGAATGCTTTAGTAGCCTCCAGCTTACTGCATGTTTTGGGGACCTGTGAGCTGCCGCAATGGGCACTAAAAAGCTTAAAAGAAGCCCTCTTCACATTCCTGTGGAGAGGAAAGGGAAATTCGATCGCTCATAAGGTGTTAATTTGTAATAAGCGGGAGGGGGGCTTAGGACTAGTTGACATCGGTGCCAAAAAGGATGCACTCAGGGTCAAATTGATTAGGAAATTTCTTGATTCGGCCAGGCAGTACCCTTGGGAGGGCGCGATGGCCGGCTGTTTGGCCCAGTATGGAGAGGGGGATGTGTACAATCTGTGCACTCTCCCTCCCAGAAAGGCCTACGGTCGGCTGCCGGGCTTCTTCCAGGAGGTGCTAGAGGCGTGGGGAAAGTTGCTGCCCCGCCTCAAGCCTTCGGAGGTGAATAGAAGCAGTATTGCACCATTGCCTTTCCTCCAGACTCCCTTCCTCCAGCATGGAGGAAGAGCGCTGACCTGCGCACCACTGCGGGCAGCGGGGGTCACGAGGATAGGTCAGGTGACTGACGGGGAGGGGCTCTTTGATTTTCAAAGAGCCAAAGTTTCACTGGATAGGGGGAGGATTAGCTTTAGGCCGGGGCACATTAGAAGCATCGGTGCCAGAGTAGATAGGGCCTTGCCGGATTCCTGGAGAAGGGCTCTCTGCATCGGAGGGTCGGTGCGGGAGCCCCGGTTGGGATTCCTCCTGTGTCTATCCCCCACCTCAGAAGTACCATTCACTGAGACAACAACCAGAGTTGCTTACAGGCTCCTTGCGTCTGGGCAGGGGAGACGGCCTTCCTCCGAGGCAGCTTGGAGGGGGGTCTTCCCCGGCTCGGATGTGGGGAAAATATGGGACAATCTCAACATACCGCACATTCCCCATAACTGCCATGATCTGGATTTCAGGATAAGACACAGGAGGGTCTACACTGGGGTCATCCTGCACCAGATCCACAGGGAGCTCTTCTCTAGGACCTGTGCAGTATGTCAGCTAGGGGATGAGGATTTGTGTCATTTGTTTGTGCACTGCAATGCGTTGAAAGTTTTTCACTCTTTTCTGTTGCAGTTGCTGCGCGCTCACTGTCACTTTAAGCACGCTGCACTAACACTCTGGCACACACTGTTTGGACTAGCCCATAAGAACACTCTAATCAACACAACACTGTCACTTGCAAGGCAAGCAATTTGGATCAGGAGAAACATCTCACTGCACGAGCACAGACTCACTTCAGTCCCCCAAATCTGGAAAAACATCACACACAGTCACTTCAGGACCCTGGACAGCGCGCAGCAACTAGACTCACTGGTGGAGGGGAGTTCTTTTTGCTTTAAAAATGAGTTGGGTGATCTGTGTTTTTGTTTTGATTGAGGTGGTTTATACATGTGTGTTGTGTGTTTTTTGTTGGTAAAGTGATTATGGTGGGTTTTTTTCTTGTGTTATTGTTTTTCAGGTGTATTGAGCAAAGGGGGAAACATTGTTTCCCCTGGAGCTTAATCATCTATTATCCTTATTGATTGTTATTATTATTGTTGTTCTGTGTAAATAGTCTGTCTCATATGTGTTTCCTTGTGTTTCTTTTATAGCCTGATTCATTTCTTTTTCTTTGGCTGCTTTGTTTTTTTTCATGGTTAATTTTCAGTCTGGCTAAAATACCTGATTATTTGTTTCTTCAGTGGTTAAATTCATGGTTTAATTTTTAAGTTTGGAGCATCTTTTATTTGATAAATTTTGGTAAAATTCTTGTCTGTCCCTTTTAAGTTGGGAGATTCTTTTTCCTTAAATTTAAGTTCTTGTACAAAAAGTTTGTTTGATGATTTTATTAACATTGTATGTCCAGATGTAATAACATGACAAAGAATTGCTTTCATAATAAAAGATGAAAAAAAAAAAAACACGCCCGATCTCGTCCGATCTCGGAAGCTAAGCAGGGTCGGGCCTGGTTAGTACTTGGATGGGAGACCGCCTGGGAATACCAGGTGCTGTAAGCTTTTTGACTTCTCTCTACAGACACCAGGCGGAGCTGCAGTGGAGACAGAGGGTTGAAAAGAACCAGCAGCCCGTCTCTGGCTTTCCCATCACGCAGGCTGTCTGTTAAGGTGGAGGAATGTAAACGGCTAGTCCTTCACCTCCTATTTCCACTTCATGCTGTTTTTATGCTACTACTTCATTCCATTTCGGAGGGAAATATGGTACATTTTCCTCCTCTAAACATGTAATTATTTGATCCAATTGACTGCATCAATGAAAACACTGCTGAGACAATGATGTGTCAGTGCTTACCAATCCGCTGATGGCTGTTTTCCATGCAGCGGAAGCCTTAGAAATGTGAAAACAGGTGACGGCAGAGCTTGTCATGAAGGCTCATTCTTGGTCCCGGTAACAGGATTTGCTTTATGTCTGGACGTACCCGACCTGCACTCCAAGACAAAACAACGAAACGCAATCTGGGGGCATCTTCAAAAGGCCTTTTTTGGGGTGCACGTGTGGCTTACGGCCATACCACTCTGAACACGCCCGATCTCGTCCGATCTCGGAAGCTAAGCAGGGTCGGGCCTGGTTAGTACTTGGATGGGAGACCGCCTGGGAATACCAGGTGCTGTAAGCTTTTTGACTTCTCTCTACAGACACCAGGCGGCGCTGCAGTGGAGACAGAGGGTTGAAAAGAACCAGCAGCCCGTCTCTGGCTTTCCCATCACGCAGGCTGTCTGTTAAGGTGGAGGAATGTAAACGGCTAGTCCTTCACCTCCTATTTCCACTTCATGCTGTTTTTATGCTACTACTTCATTCCATTTCGGAGGGAAATATGGTACATTTTCCTCCTCTAAACATGTAATTATTTGATCCAATTGACTGCATCAATGAAAACACTGCTGAGACAATGATGTGTCAGTGCTTACCAATCCGCTGATGGCTGTTTTCCATGCAGCGGAAGCCTTAGAAATGTGAAAACAGGTGACGGCAGAGCTTGTCATGAAGGCTCATTCTTGGTCCCGGTAACAGGATTTGCTTTATGTCTGGACGTACCCGACCTGCACTCCAAGACAAAACAACGAAACGCAATCTGGGGGCATCTTCAAAAGGCCTTTTTTGGGGTGCACGTGTGGCTTACGGCCATACCACTCTGAACACGCCCACTGGCGAGCAGGTGTGTGAGTCGTGTGTGTGTGAGGAGAGGAGACGGCGGAAAAAAAAATTGAGGAGAAAAAGAAAAGGAAATTTGAAAAAGTGGAGGCTGACCCCAACAGCAAAAGCTGTGAGGGGGGAAGCAGTGTGAAAAGAAGAAGAAAGCGGATGGATGACATGGAAACGAATACTGGACCGGCTACGACTACGAGTGTGAAAATGGCGGAAGGAGGAAGAGGACAGCGGAGAGATCTGCGGGAGAACGAGAGGAGTATGGAGAGGAAGCAAGCTGCGAGAGTGGCTCGTGGTGGAGAAGATGTGGAGGAGGTGGTTGGAGGAAAGTTGCCGGAGAAAGGTGGCGAGGAGAAGCGGAGAGAGTCGGGGGAGATGCGCCGAGGAGGAGGCGGCGGCAGCGGAGAGGCGAGGAGAGCTGCAATGGCGGCGGCGGAGAGCAGAGAGTCGGAGAGAGTGGAGAAAGACAAAGACGTTGAACTTTTGAAGAAAGAGCTGGTCGTCAATGTTGAAGTCGTGGGGGATGATATAATCTCTATGACAGAGCTGCTGAAGGCTGTGGAGTTTGCCTGTGGACGAGTTGTGGGATGCCGAGTGAAGGCTGGAAGACGCTGGGAGTTGACCATGAGTAACCCGAGAGGCAAGGAGAGGCTGTTGGACGGTTTTAAAATTAAAAACTCTAAAGTGTTGGCCTCGGAAATTCTGAGAGACATGAAGGTGGTGTCGTTTTTAAATTTGCCGTTGTATATATCTGACGAGCAGATTAGAGACAAGTTACGACAGTGGGGAGTGGAGCCCGTCTCGGACATCCGCAGGAGAAAGTGGACCGGGACTGAGATATATGACGGCACACGCTTCATGAAAGTTAGATTTCCGGACAGTGTTTCATCGCTACCTTATAGTGTGAGATTTGAGACTTTGGAGGGCTTGGAGTATTTTCGAGTGCTGCACGATCATCAGGTGCGTGTGTGTCGTGTGTGCCTGCAGCCTGGACATATTCTGAGAGAATGCCCGGAGTTTCAATGCTTTAAATGTGGACAGCAAGGACATTACGCAAGGGAATGCAGGAAGGACGAAACAGACGGAAATCAAGAAGTGGATGCGTGTGCTGACATGTCTGAGGAGACTGCTGTTATGGAGAGGACGGTCGAAGATGATGGTGAGGACGGAGATGCAAGTATTGAGGAGCCACATGAGGAGATGAGAGGAGAGAATGATGTGGAGAGTGTAAGAGGAGATGGAAGAGCAGTTGCCTCCTCAAAAGCGAAAGTGGGAAATGACAGTGATGGACAGAGACTGTGTGAGCAGAGGACGGTAAGAGGAGGAGGAAGAAGCCGGAGCAGGAGTGTTCTCAGGAGAAAGGAGATGATGGAGAGAGCTGAAAATCAAGATGAATTAAGATCTAGTAAAGAGGAAAGGAGAAAAACCAGATCAGAGGTAAAATAAAATAAAGTGATAAGAGAGTGTAGATAAATGACTTTATGACTTGGCTTTATTTTTTATTTTTCTTTGTTTTAAATGTCAATTGTGCTGGCTTCGTTTAACGCGAATGGACTGAGAAACTATGATAAGTTTGAAAAGTTTAGAATGGTATGTGATGCTGATATAGTGTGCCTACAAGAGACACACTGGGACAATGAAATTGAGCGTCATATACAAAGTTTATGGAATGGCCAAGTGTTTTCGTGTTTTGGTTCAAATAATGCCAGAGGTGTCAGTGTATTGATTAAAGGAGGTACATATGTAACTAGAAAAATTGTATTTCCTGCGAAAATACAGTGTGAATGCTGATTGCTGAAGTGATTTTGCAAAATCTGCTGAATGTGCTGGAAAACACTTGCCTGATGCATTAAAAATGCATGAAACTATGAGAATGAATGGTCAAGAATTTGCAGAAAAAGCTGATTTTTTCAAAAGCTGAAAAGGCAGAAAGGCTGAAAAGTAATAGGTTGAAAGAGCTTAAAAAGCTGAACATTTTGATAGTTGAAGAGTTTCTCGAGCTGAAGATGAAGCTGAATACTTGAAAAGGCTGAAAAGGTTAAAAAGCTGAACATTTTGATAGTTGAAGAGTTTCTATAGCTGAACATAAAGCTGAATATTTGAAAAAGCTGAAAAGGATGAAAAGCTGAAAAGGTTGAAAAAGCTGAAAAGGTTGAAAAGCTGAAAAGGTTGAAAAAGCTGGAAAGGTTGAAAAGCTGAAAGTAATAGGCTGAAAGAGCTTAAAAAGCTGAACAGTTTGATAGTTGAACGGTTTCTATAGCTGAACCTGAAGCTGAATACTTGAAAAAGCTGAAATACAGAAAGCTGAATATTTAAAAAAGCTGAAAAGGTTGAAAAGCTGAAAAGTACAAGTTTGAAAGAGCTTAAAAAGCTGAATATTTTAATAGCTGAACGGTTTCTATAGCTGAACATGAAGCTGAATACTTGAAAAAGCTGTAGAGGCACAAAGCTGAATATTTGAGAGCTTAAAAAGTTGAAAAGCTGAAAAGTACAAGGTTGAAAGAGCTTAAAAAGCTTAAGATTTTGATAGTTGAATGGTTTCTATGGCTGAACATAAAGCTGAATATTTGAAAAAGCTGAAAAGGATGAAAAGCTGAAAGTAATAGGCTGAAAGAGCTTAAAAAGCTGAACAGTTTGACAGCCAGACAGTTTCTGTAGCTGCACATATGCTGGAGCAGTAGCAGAACCAAAGTTGAAAATGTCCCCATAAGAATGAATGGGAAAACACCTCCCAAACAGCTGCAGGTTTAGAAAAAAGTGTAATGGTTATGGCCAAAATATGTATACAGTGAGTAACAGGAGACATTGCTGAACCATGTGATGTATTTTTTATTTCTGTAGAGTGAAAAATGAGGGCACAAGAGCGAGAGACAAAACCGGTACCGTCTGCTCCACTCCAGAAATTTAGGCTCAAAGTTAACATTGCGGCTTATGGGGGAGTTGCTGGAGTGCTTGTCGCTCAAGGGCTTCTACAGCCAAAAGTTTAAGTCCTACATCTGAAATAAGAACATCATCTGAAAGCCAACAAGATTTCCTACATTTCTATGTATATATTGTCTATGTGAAGTAAAAGCTGTGGGACCCAAATCAAGCTGAAGAGAGTTTTTTCTAAAGTTTTTGCAGCTGCTCTCCACTCTAGCGATGATGTCACCCACTCTAGCTCACGCAATACACACCCATTATAAACCCAGAAGAGGAGCTAAAAATCCTTCAAACTAAAACTGTGATAATTTCAAAACCGTAAACGATTTTCAAAAACTAAACACATGCCTAATAGTTCAAGGTCTTGTGAATAGTTTAAAGTTGGAATGGTGTCTCTAGCTCAAAGTATGAGGGAGCAGAAGAGGTTCAAAGTGGATGAGTTTTGAAGAGGATTTGAAGATTTTCCCATTTGCTTCCATATTAATTTTTTTTTTGAAAAAGCTGAATATTTGAAAAAGTTGAAAAGCTAAAAAGCTGAAAAGTACAAGGCTGAAAGAGCATAAATAGCTGAACATTTTGATAGTTGAACGGTTTCTATAGCTGAACGTATGCTGAAGTAGTAGCAGAATGAAATTTGAAAAAATCCCCATAAGGATGAATGGGGAAAATTTTGCAGAAAAAGCTGAATATTTCCAAAAGTATAAAAGATAGAGAAAAGAAAGATACACGCCATCATGTCCTTAACGAGCTGCACATTTTGATAGTTGAATGGTTTCTGTAGCTCAAAATTTGTAGGAGGAGAAGCGAGCCAAAAAACGTACGGAATCAGGAATAATAACTAGAAAAATTGTATTTCCTGCGAAAATACAGTGTGAATGCTGACGGCTGAAGTGATTTTGCAAAATCTGCTGAATGTGCTGGAAAACACTTGCCTAATGCATAAAAAATGCATGAAACTATGAGAATGAATGGTCAAGAATTTGCAGGAAAAGCTGATTTTTTCCAAAGCTGAAAAGGCAGAAAGGCTGAAAAGTAATAAACTGAAAGAGGTTAAAAAGCTGAACATTTTGATAGTTGAACAGTTTCTCCAGCTGAACATGAAGCTGAATACTTGAAAAAGCTGAAAAGGCAGAAAGCTGAATATTTGAAAAGGATGAAAAGGTTGAAAAGCTGAAGATTTTGATAGTTGAATGGTTTCTATAGCTGAACATAAAGCTGAATATTTGAAAAAGCTGAAAGAGCTTAAAAAGCTGAACAGTTTGACAGCCAGACAGTTTCTGTAGCTGCACATATGCTGGAGCAGTAGCAGAACCAAAGTTGAAAATGTCCCCATAAGAATGAATGGGAAAACACCTCCCAAACACCTGCAGGTTTAGAAAAAAGTGCAATGGTTATGGCCAAAATATGTATACAGTGAGTAACAGGAGACATTGCTGAACCATGTGATGTGTTTTTTATTTCTGTAGAGTGAAAAATGAGGGCACAAGAGCGAGAGACAAAACCGGTACCGTCTGCTCCACTCCAGAGATTTAGGCTCAAAGTTAACACTGAGGCTAATGGGGGAGTTGCTGGAGTGCTTGTCACTCTAGGGCTTCCACAGCCAAAAGTTTAAGTCGCACATCTGAAATAAGACCATCATATGAAAGCCAACAAGATTTCCTACATTTCTATGTATATATTGTCTATGTGAAGTAAAAGCTGTGGGACCCAAATCAAGCGGAAGAGAGTTTTTTCTAAAGTTTTTGCAGCTGCTCTCCACTCTAGCGATGATGTCACCCACTCTAGCTCACGCAATACACACCCATTATAAACCCAGAAGAGGAGCTAAAAATCCTTCAAACTAAAACTGTGATAATTTCAAAACCGTAAAAGATTTTCAAAAACTGAAAAACAAGTTCAATAGTTCAAGGTTTTGTGAATAGTTTAAAGTTGGAATGGTGTCTCTAGCTCAAAGTATGAGGGAGCAGAAGAGGTTGAAAGTGGATGAGTTTTGAGGAGGATTTGAGGATTTTCCCATTTGTTTCCATGTAAAATTTTTTTTTGAAAAAGCTGAATATTTGAAAAAGTTGAAAAGTTAAACAGCTGAAAAGTACAAGGCTGAAAGAGCATAAATAGCTGAACATTTTGATAGTTGAACGGTTTCTATAGCTGAACGTATGCTGAAGTAGTAGCAGAATGAAATTTGAGAAATTCCCCATAAGGATGAATGGGGAAAATTTAGCAGAAAAAGCTGAATATTTCAAAAAGTATGAAAGATAGAAAAACAAAAAGTAATAGCAGTAATGTCCTTAACGAGCTGAACATTTTGATAGTTGAATGGTTTCTGTAGCACAAAATTTGTAGGAGGAGAAACGTGCTGAAAAACGTACGGAAGAATAATAATAACTAGAAAAATTGTATTTCCTGCGAAAATACAGTGTGAATGCTGATTGCTGAAGTGATTTTGCAAAATCTGCTGAATGTGCTGGAAAACACTTGCCTCATCCACAAAACATGCATAAAACTATGAGAATGAATAGTCAAGAATTTGCAGAAAAAGCTGATTTTTTCAAAAGCTGAAAAGGCAGAAAGGCTGAAAAGTAATAGGTTGAAAGAGCTTAAAAAGCTGAAGATTTTGATAGTTGAATGGTTTCTATAGCTGAACATAAAGCTGAATATTTGAAAAAGCTGAAAAGGTTGAAAAAGCTGAAAAGGTTGAAAAGCTGAAAAGGTTGAAAAAGCTGAAAAGGTTGAAAAGCTGAAAGTAATAGGCTGAAAGAGCTTAAAAGGCTGAACATTTTGATAGTTGAAGAGGTTCTCTAGCTAAACATGAAGCTGAATACTTGAAAAGGCTGAAAAGGTTAAAAAGCTGAACATTTTGATAGTTGAAGAGTTTCTATAGCTGAACATAAAGCTGAATATTTGAAAAAGCTGAAAAGGTTGAAAAGCTGAAAAGGTTGAAAAGCTGAAAGTAATAGGCTGAAAGAGCCTAAAAAGCTGAACAGTCTGACAGCCAAACAGTTTCTGTAGCTGCACATATGCTGGAGCAGTAGCAGAACCAAAGGTGAAAATGTCCCCATAAGAATGAATGGGAAAACACCTCCCAAACACCTGCAGGTTTAGAAAAAAGTGTGGTGGTTATGGCCAAAATATGTATACAGTGAGTAACAGGAGACATTGCTGAACCATGTGATGTATTTTTTATTTCTGTAGAGTGAAAAATGAGGGCACAAGAGCGAGAGACAAAACCGGTACCGTCTGCTCCACTCCAGAGATTTAGGCTCAAAGTTAACACTGCGGCTTATGGGGGAGTTGCTGGAGTGCTTGTCGCTCGAGGGCTTCTACAGCCAAAAGTTTACGTCGCACATCTGAAATAAGTTGATCATATGAAAGCCAACAAAATTTCCTACATTTCTATGTATATATTGTCTATGTGAAGTAAAAGCTGTGGGACCCAAATCAAGCTGAAGAGAGTTTTTCCTCAAGTTTTTGCAGCTGCTCTCCACTCTAGCGGTGATGTTCCGCACTCTAGCTCACGCAATACACACCCATTATAAACCCAGAAGAGGAGCTAAAACTCCTTCAAACTAAAACTGTGATAATTTCAAAACCGTAAAAGATTTTCAAAAACTGAAAATCAAGTTCAATAGTTCAAGGTCTTGTGGATAGTTTAAAGTTGGAATGGTGTCTCTAGCTCAAAGTATGAGGGAGAAGAAGAGGTTGAAAGTGGATGAGTTTTGAGGAGGATTTGAGGATTTTCCCATTTGTTTCCATGTTAAATTTTTTTTTGAAAAAGCTGAATATTTGAAAAAGTTGAAAAGCTAAAAAGCTGAAAAGAACAAGGCTGAAAGAGCTTAAAAAGCTGAACATTTTGATAGTTGAACAGTTTCTATAGCTGAACGTATGCTGAAGTAGTAGCAGAATGAAATTTGAAAAAATCCCCATAAGGATGAATGGGAAAAAATTTTGGTTTTAGTTTTGAAAAAGCTGAATATTTGAAAAAGTTGAAAAGTTAAAAAGCTGAAAAGCACACAGCTGAAAGAGCATAAATAGCTGAACATTTTGATAGTTGAACGGTTTCTATAGCTGAAAGTATGCTGAAGTAGTAGCAGAGCGAAATTTGAGAAATTCCCCATAAGGATGAATGGGAAAAATTTGGCAGAAAAAGCTGAATATTTCAAAAAGTATGAAAGATAGAAAAATGAAAAATGACAGCAGTAATGTCCTTAATGAGCTGAACATTTTGATAGTTGAATGGTTTCTGTAGCACAAAATTTGAAGGAGTAGAAGAGAGCCGAAAAACGTACGGAAGAAGAATAATAACTAGAAAAATTGTATTTCCTGCGAAAATACAGTGTGAATGCTGATTGCTGAAGTGATTTTGCAAAATCTGCTGAATGTGCTGGAAAACACTTGCCTAATGCATAAAAAATGCATGAAACTATGAGAATGAATGGTCAAGAACTTGCAGAAAAAGCTGATTTTTTCAAAAGTTGAAAAGGCAGAAAGGCTGAAAAGTAATAGGTTGAAAGAGCTTAAAAAGCTGAACATTTTGATAGTTGAACAGTTTCTCTAGCTGTACATGAAGCTGAATATTTTGATAGTTGAACAGTTTCTCTAGCTGTACATGAAGCTGAATATTTGAAAAAGCTGAAAAGTGCAAGGCTGAAAGAGCTTAAAAAGCTGAACAGTTTGATAGTTGAACGGTTTCTATAGCTGAATATGAAGCTGAATACTTGAAAAAGCTGAAATACAGAAAGCTGAATATTTAAAAAAGCGGAATACTTGAAAAAGCTGAAAAGGCAGAAAGGCTGAAAAGTAATAGGTTGAAAAAGCTTAAAAAGCTGAACAGTTTGATAGTTGAACGGTTTCTATAGCTGAACATGAAGCTGAATACTTGAAAAAGCTGTAGAGGCAGAAAGCTGAATATTTGAGAGCTTAAAAAGTTGAAAAGCTGAAAAGTACAAGGTTGAAAGAGCTTAAAAAGCTTAAGATTTTGATAGTTGAATGGTTTCTATGGCTGAACATAAAGCTGAATATTTGAAAAAGCTGAAAAGGTTGAAAAGCTGAACAGTTTGACAGCCAAACAGTTTCTGTAGCAGCACATATGCTGGAGCAGTAGCAGAATGAAATTTGAAAATGTCCCCATAAGAATGAATGGGAAAACACCTCCCAAACAGCTGCAGGTTTAGAAAAAAGTGTAATGGTTATGGCCAAAATATGTATACAGTGAGTAACAGGAGACATTGCTGAACCATGTGATGTATTTTTTATTTCTGTAGAGTGAAAAATGAGGGCACAAGAGCGAGAGACAAAACCGGTACCGTCTGCTCCACTCCAGAAATTTAGGCTCAAAGTTAACATTGCGGCTTATGGGGGAGTTGCTGGAGTGCTTGTCGCTCAAGGGCTTCTACAACCAAAAGTTTAAGTCCTACATCTGAAATAAGAACATCATCTGAAAGCCAACAAGATTTCCTACATTTCTATGTATATATTGTCTATGTGAAGTAAAAGCTGTGGGACCCAAATCAAGCTGAAGACAATTTTTTCTCAAGTCTTTCCAGCTGCTCTCCACTCTAGCGGTGATGTTCCGCACTCTAGCTCACGCAATACACACCCATTATAAACCCAGAAGAGGAGCTAAAAATCCTTAAAACTAAAACTGTGATCATTTCAAAACCGTAAAAGATTTTCAAAAACTGAAAAACAAGTTCAATAGTTCAAGGTCTTGTGAATAGTTTAAAGTTGGAATGGTGTCTCTAGCTCAAAGTATGAGGGAGCAGAAGAGGTTGAAAGTGGATGAGTTTTGAGGAGGATTTGAGGATTTTCCCATTTGTTTCCATGTTAAATTTGTTTTTGAAAAAGCTGAATATTTGAAAAAGTTGAAAAGCTAAAAAGCTGAAAAGCACAAGGCTGAAAGAGCTTAAAAAGCTGAACATTTTGATAGTTGAACGGTTTCTATAGCTGAACGTACGCTGAAGTAGTAGTAGAATGAAATTTGAAAAAATCCTCATAAGGATGAATGGGAAAAAATTTTGGTTTTAGTTTTGAAAAAGCTGAATATTTGAAAAAGTTGAAAAGCTGAAAAGCTGAAAAGCACAAGGCTGAAAGAGCATAAAGAGCTGAACATTTTGATAGTTGAACGGTTTCTATAGCTGAACGTATGCTGAAGTAGTAGCAGAGCGAAATTTGAAAAAATCCCCATAAGGATGAATGGGGAACATTTGGCAGAAAAAGCTGAATATTTCCAAAAGTATGAAAGATAGAAAAAAGAAAAATGGAAGCAAGACTGTCCTTAAAAAGCTGAACATTTTGATAGTTGAATGGTTTCTGTAGCACAAAATTTGTAGGAGTAGTAGCGAGCCAAAAAACGTACGGAAGAAGAATAAAAAGTTTAATAAATTCCAGAAGAACAATAGTGTGAATGCTTTGAAGCATTCACACTAACTAGAAAAATTGTATTTCCTGCGAAAATACAGTGTGAATGCTGATTGCTGAAGTGATTTTGCAAAATCTGCTGAATGTGCTGGAAAACACTTGCCTAATGCATAAAAAATGCATGAAACTATGAGAATGAATGGTCAAGAACTTGCAGAAAAAGCTGATTTTTTCAAAAGTTGAAAAGGCAGAAAGGCTGAAAAGTAATAGGTTGAAAGAGCTTAAAAAGCTGAACATTTTGATAGTTGAACAGTTTCTCTAGCTGTACATGAAGCTGAATATTTTGATAGTTGAACAGTTTCTCTAGCTGTACATGAAGCTGAATATTTGAAAAAGCTGAAAAGTACAAGGCTGAAAGAGCTTAAAAAGCTGAACAGTTTGATAGTTGAACGGTTTCTATAGCTGAATATGAAGCTGAATACTTGAAAAAGCTGAAATACAGAAAGCTGAATATTTAAAAAAGCGGAATACTTGAAAAAGCTGAAAAGGCAGAAAGGCTGAAAAGTAATAGGTTGAAAAAGCTTAAAAAGCTGAACAGTTTGATAGTTGAACGGTTTCTATAGCTGAACATGAAGCTGAATACTTGAAAAAGCTGTAGAGGCAGAAAGCTGAATATTTGAGAGCTTAAAAAGTTGAAAAGCTGAAAAGTACAAGGTTGAAAGAGCTTAAAAAGCTTAAGATTTTGATAGTTGAATGGTTTCTATGGCTGAACATAAAGCTGAATATTTGAAAAAGCTGAAAAGGTTGAAAAGCTGAACAGTTTGACAGCCAAACAGTTTCTGTAGCTGCACATATGCTGGAGCAGTAGCAGAATGAAATTTGAAAATGTCCCCATAAGAATGAATGGGAAAACACCTCCCAAACAGCTGCAGGTTTAGAAAAAAGTGTAATGGTTATGGCCAAAATATGTATACAGTGAGTAACAGGAGACATTGCTGAACCATGTGATGTATTTTTTATTTCTGTAGAGTGAAAAATGAGGGCACAAGAGCGAGAGACAAAACCGGTACCGTCTGCTCCGCTCCAGAAATTTAGGCTCAAAGTTAACATTGCGGCTTATGGGGGAGTTGCTGGAGTGCTTGTCGCTCAAGGGCTTCTACAACCAAAAGTTTAAGTCCTACATCTGAAATAAGAACATCATCTGAAAGCCAACAAGATTTCCTACATTTCTATGTATATATTGTCTATGTGAAGTAAAAGCTGTGGGACCCAAATCAAGCTGAAGACAATTTTTTCTCAAGTCTTTCCAGCTGCTCTCCACTCTAGCGGTGATGTTCCGCACTCTAGCTCACGCAATACACACCCATTATAAACCCAGAAGAGGAGCTAAAAATCCTTAAAACTAAAACTGTGATCATTTCAAAACCGTAAAAGATTTTCAAAAACTGAAAAACAAGTTCAATAGTTCAAGGTCTTGTGAATAGTTTAAAGTTGGAATGGTGTCTCTAGCTCAAAGTATGAGGGAGCAGAAGAGGTTGAAAGTGGATGAGTTTTGAGGAGGATTTGAGGATTTTCCCATTTGTTTCCATGTTAAATTTGTTTTTGAAAAAGCTGAATATTTGAAAAAGTTGAAAAGCTAAAAAGCTGAAAAGCACAAGGCTGAAAGAGCTTAAAAAGCTGAACATTTTGATAGTTGAACGGTTTCTATAGCTGAACGTACGCTGAAGTAGTAGTAGAATGAAATTTGAAAAAATCCTCATAAGGATGAATGGGAAAAAATTTTGGTTTTAGTTTTGAAAAAGCTGAATATTTGAAAAAGTTGAAAAGCTGAAAAGCTGAAAAGCACAAGGCTGAAAGAGCATAAAGAGCTGAACATTTTGATAGTTGAACGGTTTCTATAGCTGAACGTATGCTGAAGTAGTAGCAGAGCGAAATTTGAAAAAATCCCCATAAGGATGAATGGGGAACATTTGGCAGAAAAAGCTGAATATTTCCAAAAGTATGAAAGATAGAAAAAAGAAAAATGGAAGCAAGACTGTCCTTAAAAAGCTGAACATTTTGATAGTTGAATGGTTTCTGTAGCACAAAATTTGTAGGAGTAGTAGCGAGCCAAAAAACGTACGGAAGAAGAATAAAAAGTTTAATAAATTCCAGAAGAACAATAGTGTGAATGCTTTGAAGCATTCACACTAATAACTAGAAAAATTGTATTTCCTGCGAAAATACAGTGTGAATGCTGAAAGCTGAAGTGATTTTGCAAAATCTGCTGAATGTGCTAGAAAACACTTGCCTAACGCAAGCTATAGCTGAACATGAAGCTGAATGTTTTGATAGTTGAACAGTTTCTCTAGCTGAACATAAAGCTGAATGTTTTGATAGTTGAATGGTTTCTATAGCTGAACATAAATCTGAATATTTTGATAGTTGAATGGTTTCTATAGCTGAACATAAAGCTGAATATTTTGATAGTTGAATGGTTTCTATAGCTGAACATTAAGCTGAATGTTTTGATAGTTGAATGGTTTCTATAGCTGAACATAAATCTGAATATTTTGATAGTTGAATGGTTTCTATAGCTGAACATAAATCTGAATATTTTGATAGTTGAATGGTTTCTATAGCTGAACATAAAGCTGAATATTTGAAAAAGATGAAAAGGCTGAAAAGGTTGAAAAGCTGAAAAGGGTGAAAAGCTGAAAGTAATAGTCTGAAAGAGCTTAAAAAGCTGAACAGTCTGACAGCCAAACAGTTTCTGTAGCTGCACATATGCTGGAGCAGTAGCAGAACCAAAGTTGAAAATGTCCCCATAAGAATGAATGGGAAAACACCTCCCGAACAGCTACAGGTTTAGGAAAAAGTGTAATGGTTATGGCCAAAATATGTATACAGTGAGTAACAGGAGACATTTCTGAACCATGTGATGTATTTTTTATTTCTGAAGAGTGAAAAATGAGGGCACAAGAGCGAGAGACAAAACCGGTACCGTCTGCTCCACTCCAGAAATTTAGGCTCAAAGTTAACATTGCGGCTTATGGGGGAGTTGCTGGAGTGCTTGTCGCTCGAGGGCTTCTACAGCCAAAAGTTTAAGTCGCACATCTGAAATAAGATGATCATATGAAAGCCAACAAGATTTCCTACATTTCTATGTATATATTGTCTATGTGAAGTAAAAGCTGTGGGACCCAAATCAAGCTGAAGAGAGTTTTTTCTAAAGTTTTTGCAGCTGCTCTCCACTCTAGCGATGATGTTCCGCACTCTAGCTCACGCAATACACACCCATTATAAACCCAGAAGATGAGCTAAAAATCCTTAAAACTAAAACTGTGATAATTTCAAAACCGTAAAAGATTTTCAAAAACTGAAAATCAAGTTCAATAGTTCAAGGTCTTGTGGATAGTTTAAAGTTGGAATGGTGTCTCTAGCTCAAAGTATGAGGGAGAAGAAGAGGTTGAAAGTGGATGAGTTTTGAGGAGGATTTGAGGATTTTCCCATTTGTTTCCATGTTAAATTTTTTTTTGAAAAAGCTGAATATTTGAAAAAGTTGAAAAGCTAAAAATCTGAAAAGAACAAGGCTGAAAGAGCTTAAAAAGCTGAACATTTTGATAGTTGAACGGTTTCTATAGCTGAACGTATGCTGAAGTAGTAGCAGAATGAAATTTGAAAAAATCCCCATAAGGATGAATGGGAAAAAATTTTGGTTTTAGTTTTGAAAAAGCTGAATATTTGAAAAAGTTGAAAAGCTGAAAAGCTTAAAAGCACAAGGCTGAAAGAGCATAAAGAGCTGAACATTTTGATAGTTGAACGGTTTCTATAGCTGAACGTATGCTGAAGTAGTAGCATAGCGAAATTTGAAAAAATCCCCATAAGGATGAATGGGGAAAATTTTGCAGAAAAAGCTGAATATTTCCAAAAGTATGAAAGATAGAAAAAAGAAAAATGGAAGCAAGAGTGTCCTTAAAAAGCTGAACATTTTGATAGTTGAATGGTTTCTATAGCTCAAAATTTGTAGGAGAAGATAGGTGCTGAAAAACGTACGGAAGAAGAATAATAACTAGAAAAATTGTATTTCCTGCGAAAATACAGTGTGAATGCTGACGGCTGAAGTGATTTCGCAAAATCTGCTGAATGTGCTGGAAAACGCTTGCCTAATGCATAAAAAATGCATGAAACTATGAGAATGAATGGTCAAGAATTTGCAGAAAAAGCTGATTTTTTTCAAAAGTTGAAAAGGCAGAAAGGCTGAAAAGTAATAGGTTGAAAGAGCTTAAAAAGCTGAACATTTTGATAGTTGAACAGTTTCTCTAGCTGAACATAAAGCTGAATGTTTTGATAGTTGAATGGTTTCTATAGCTGAACATAAAGCTGAATATTTTGATAGTTGAATGGTTTCTATAGCTGAACATAAAGCTGAACATTTTGATAGTTGAATGGTTTCTATAGCTGAACATAAAGCTGAATATTTTGATAGTTGAATGGTTTCTATAGCTGAACATAAAGCTGAACATTTTGATAGTTGAATGGTTTCTATAGCTGAACATAAAGCTGAATGTTTTGATAGTTGAATGGTTTCTATAGCTGAACATAAATCTGAATATTTTGATAGTTGAATGGTTTCTATAGCTGAACATAAAGCTGAATGTTTTGATAGTTGAATGGTTTCTGTAGCTGAACATAAAGCTGAATATTTGAAAAAGCTGAAAAGGTTGAAAAAGCTGAAAAGGTTGAAAAGCTGAAAAGGTTGAAAAGCTGAAAAGGTTGAAAAGCTGAAAGTAATAGGCTGAAAGAGCTTAAAAAGCTGAACAGTCTGACAGCCAAACAGTTTCTGTAGCAGCACATATGCTGGAGCAGTAGCAGAACCAAAGTTGAAAATGTCCCCTTAAGAATGAATGGGAAAACACCTCCCAAACTCCTGCAGGTTTAGGAAAAAGTGTAATGGTTATGGTCAAAATATGTATACAGTGAGTGACAGGAGACATTGCTGAACCATGTGATGTATTTTTTATTTCTGTAGAGTGAAAAATGAGAGCACAAGAGCAAGAGCCAAAATCGGTACCGTCTGCTCCACTCCAGAAATTTAGGCTCAAAATTAACATTGCGGCTTATGGGGGAGTTGCTGGAGTTCTTGTCACTCTAGGGCTTCCACAGCCAAAAGTTTAAGTCGCACATCTAAAATAAGACCATCATATGAAAGCCAACAAGATTTCCTACATTTCTATGTATATATTGTCTATGTGAAGTAAAAGCTGTGGGACCCAAATCAAGCTGAAGAGAGTTTTTTCTAAAGTTTTTGCAGCTGCTCTCCACTCTAGCGATGATGTCACCCACTCTAGCTCACGCAATACACACCCATTATAAACCCAGAAGAGGAGCTAAAACTCCTTCAAACTAAAACTGTGATAATTTCAAAACCGTAAAAGATTTTCAAAAACTGAAAATCAAGTTCAATAGTTCAAGGTCTTGTGGATAGTTTAAAGTTGGAATGGTGTCTCTAGCTCAAAGTATGAGGGAGAAGAAGAGGTTGAAAGTGGATGAGTTTTGAGGAGGATTTGAGGATTTTCCCATTTGTTTCCATGTTAAATTTTTTTTTGAAAAAGCTGAATATTTGAAAAAGTTGAAAAGCTAAAAAGCTGAAAAGCACAAGGCTGAAAGAGCTTAAAAAGCTGAACATTTTGATAGTTGAACAGTTTCTATAGCTGAACGTATGCTGAAGTAGTAGCAGAATGAAATTTGAAAAAATCCCCATAAGGATGAATGGGAAAAAATTTTGGTTTTAGTTTTGAAAAAGCTGAATATTTGAAAAAGTTGAAAAGTTAAAAAGCTGAAATTTGATAGGCTGAAAGAGCATAAATAGCTGAACATTTTGATAGTTGAACGGTTTCTATAGCTGAACGTATGCTGAAGTAGTAGCAGAGCGAAATGTGAGAAATTCCCCATAAGGATGAATGGGGAAAATTTTGCAGAAAAAGCTGAATATTTCCAAAAGTATGAAAGATAGAAAAAAGAAAAATGGAAGCAAGAATGTGCTTAAAAAGCTGAACATTTTGATAGTTGAATGGTTTCTATAGCTCAAAATTTGAAGGAGTAGATAGGTGCTCAAAAACGTACGGAAGAAGAATAATAATAACTAGAAAAATTGTATTTCCTGCGAAAATACAGTGTGAATGCTGATTGCTGAAGTGATTTTGCAAAATCTGCTGAATGTGCTAGAAAACACTTGCCTAACGCAAGCTATAGCTGAACATGAAGCTGAATATTTTGATAGTTGAATGGTTTCTATAGCTGACATGAAGCTGAATGTTTTGATAGTTGAACAGTTTCTCTAGCTGAACATAAAGCTGAATGTTTTGATAGTTGAACGGTTTCTATAGCTGAACATAAAGCTGAATGTTTTGATAGTTGAATGGTTTCTATAGCTGAACATAAAGCTGAATGTTTTGATAGTTGAACGGTTTCTATAGCTGAACATAAAGCTGAATGTTTTGATAGTTGAACGGTTTCTATAGCTGAACATAAAGCTGAATGTTTTGATAGTTGAATGGTTTCTATAGCTGAACATAAATCTGAATATTTTGATAGTTGAATGGTTTCTATAGCTGAACATAAAGCTGAATATTTTGATAGTTGAATGGTTTCTATAGCTGAACATTAAGCTGAATGTTTTGATAGTTGAATGGTTTCTATAGCTGAACATAAATCTGAATATTTTGATAGTTGAATGGTTTCTATAGCTGAACATAAATCTGAATATTTTGATAGTTGAATGGTTTCTATAGCTGAACATAAAGCTGAATATTTGAAAAAGCTGAAAAGGTTGAAAAGGCTGAAAAGGTTGAAAAGCTGAAAAGGGTGAAAAGCTGAAAAGGTTGAAAAGCTGAAAAGGTTGAAAAGCTGAAAGTAATAGTCTGAAAGAGCTTAAAAAGCTGAACAGTCTGACAGCCAAACAGTTTCTGTAGCTGCACATATGCTGGAGCAGTAGCAGAACCAAAGTTGAAAATGTCCCCATAAGAATGAATGGGAAAACACCTCCCGAACAGCTACAGGTTTAGGAAAAAGTGTAATGGTTATGGCCAAAATATGTATACAGTGAGTAACAGGAGACATTTCTGAACCATGTGATGTATTTTTTATTTCTGAAGAGTGAAAAATGAGGGCACAAGAGCGAGAGACAAAACCGGTACCGTCTGCTCCACTCCAGAAATTTAGGCTCAAAGTTAACATTGCGGCTTATGGGGGAGTTGCTGGAGTGCTTGTCGCTCGAGGGCTTCTACAGCCAAAAGTTTAAGTCGCACATCTGAAATAAGATGATCATATGAAAGCCAACAAGATTTCCTACATTTCTATGTATATATTGTCTATGTGAAGTAAAAGCTGTGGGACCCAAATCAAGCTGAAGAGAGTTTTTTCTAAAGTTTTTGCAGCTGCTCTCCACTCTAGCGATGATGTTCCGCACTCTAGCTCACGCAATACACACCCATTATAAACCCAGAAGATGAGCTAAAAATCCTTAAAACTAAAACTGTGATAATTTCAAAACCGTAAAAGATTTTCAAAAACTGAAAATCAAGTTCAATAGTTCAAGGTCTTGTGGATAGTTTAAAGTTGGAATGGTGTCTCTAGCTCAAAGTATGAGGGAGAAGAAGAGGTTGAAAGTGGATGAGTTTTGAGGAGGATTTGAGGATTTTCCCATTTGTTTCCATGTTAAATTTTTTTTTGAAAAAGCTGAATATTTGAAAAAGTTGAAAAGCTAAAAATCTGAAAAGAACAAGGCTGAAAGAGCTTAAAAAGCTGAACATTTTGATAGTTGAACGGTTTCTATAGCTGAACGTATGCTGAAGTAGTAGCAGAATGAAATTTGAAAAAATCCCCATAAGGATGAATGGGAAAAAATTTTGGTTTTAGTTTTGAAAAAGCTGAATATTTGAAAAAGTTGAAAAGCTGAAAAGCTTAAAAGCACAAGGCTGAAAGAGCATAAAGAGCTGAACATTTTGATAGTTGAACGGTTTCTATAGCTGAACGTATGCTGAAGTAGTAGCATAGCGAAATTTGAAAAAATCCCCATAAGGATGAATGGGGAAAATTTTGCAGAAAAAGCTGAATATTTCCAAAAGTATGAAAGATAGAAAAAAGAAAAATGGAAGCAAGAGTGTCCTTAAAAAGCTGAACATTTTGATAGTTGAATGGTTTCTATAGCTCAAAATTTGTAGGAGGAGATAGGTGCTGAAAAACGTACGGAAGAAGAATAATAATAATAACTTTAATAAATTCCGGAAGAACAATAGTGTGAATGCTTTGGAGCATTCACACTAATAACTTTAATAAATTCCGGAAGAACAATAGTGTGAATGCTTTGGAGCATTCACACTAACTAGAAAAATTGTATTTCCTGCGAAAATACAGTGTGAATGCTGATTGCTGAAGTGATTTTGCAAAATCTGCTGAATGTGCTAGAAAACACTTGCCTAACGCAAGCTATAGCTGAACATGAAGCTGAATATTTTGATAGTTGAATGGTTTCTATAGCTGACATGAAGCTGAATGTTTTGATAGTTGAACAGTTTCTCTAGCTGAACATAAAGCTGAATGTTTTGATAGTTGAACGGTTTCTATAGCTGAACATAAAGCTGAATGTTTTGATAGTTGAATGGTTTCTATAGCTGAACATAAAGCTGAATGTTTTGATAGTTGAACGGTTTCTATAGCTGAACATAAAGCTGAATGTTTTGATAGTTGAACGGTTTCTATAGCTGAACATAAAGCTGAATGTTTTGATAGTTGAATGGTTTCTATAGCTGAACATAAATCTGAATATTTTGATAGTTGAATGGTTTCTATAGCTGAACATAAAGCTGAATATTTTGATAGTTGAATGGTTTCTATAGCTGAACATTAAGCTGAATGTTTTGATAGTTGAATGGTTTCTATAGCTGAACATAAATCTGAATATTTTGATAGTTGAATGGTTTCTATAGCTGAACATAAATCTGAATATTTTGATAGTTGAATGGTTTCTATAGCTGAACATAAAGCTGAATATTTGAAAAAGCTGAAAAGGTTGAAAAGGCTGAAAAGGTTGAAAAGCTGAAAAGGGTGAAAAGCTGAAAGTAATAGTCTGAAAGAGCTTAAAAAGCTGAACAGTCTGACAGCCAAACAGTTTCTGTAGCTGCACATATGCTGGAGCAGTAGCAGAACCAAAGTTGAAAATGTCCCCATAAGAATGAATGGGAAAACACCTCCCGAACAGCTACAGGTTTAGGAAAAAGTGTAATGGTTATGGCCAAAATATGTATACAGTGAGTAACAGGAGACATTTCTGAACCATGTGATGTATTTTTTATTTCTGAAGAGTGAAAAATGAGGGCACAAGAGCGAGAGACAAAACCGGTACCGTCTGCTCCACTCCAGAAATTTAGGCTCAAAGTTAACATTGCGGCTTATGGGGGAGTTGCTGGAGTGCTTGTCGCTCGAGGGCTTCTACAGCCAAAAGTTTAAGTCGCACATCTGAAATAAGATGATCATATGAAAGCCAACAAGATTTCCTACATTTCTATGTATATATTGTCTATGTGAAGTAAAAGCTGTGGGACCCAAATCAAGCTGAAGAGAGTTTTTTCTAAAGTTTTTGCAGCTGCTCTCCACTCTAGCGATGATGTTCCGTACTCTAGCTCACGCAATACACACCCATTATAAACCCAGAAGATGAGCTAAAAATCCTTAAAACTAAAACTGTGATAATTTCAAAACCGTAAAAGATTTTCAAAAACTGAAAATCAAGTTCAATAGTTCAAGGTCTTGTGGATAGTTTAAAGTTGGAATGGTGTCTCTAGCTCAAAGTATGAGGGAGAAGAAGAGGTTGAAAGTGGATGAGTTTTGAGGAGGATTTGAGGATTTTCCCATTTGTTTCCATGTTAAATTTTTTTTTGAAAAAGCTGAATATTTGAAAAAGTTGAAAAGCTAAAAATCTGAAAAGAACAAGGCTGAAAGAGCTTAAAAAGCTGAACATTTTGATAGTTGAACGGTTTCTATAGCTGAACGTATGCTGAAGTAGTAGCAGAATGAAATTTGAAAAAATCCCCATAAGGATGAATGGGAAAAAATTTTGGTTTTAGTTTTGAAAAAGCTGAATATTTGAAAAAGTTGAAAAGCTGAAAAGCTTAAAAGCACAAGGCTGAAAGAGCATAAAGAGCTGAACATTTTGATAGTTGAACGGTTTCTATAGCTGAACGTATGCTGAAGTAGTAGCATAGCGAAATTTGAAAAAATCCCCATAAGGATGAATGGGGAAAATTTTGCAGAAAAAGCTGAATATTTCCAAAAGTATGAAAGATAGAAAAAAGAAAAATGGAAGCAAGAGTGTCCTTAAAAAGCTGAACATTTTGATAGTTGAATGGTTTCTATAGCTCAAAATTTGTAGGAGGAGATAGGTGCTGAAAAACGTACGGAAGAAGAATAATAATAACTAGAAAAATTGTATTTCCTGCGAAAATACAGTGTGAATGCTGATTGCTGAAGTGATTTTGCAAAATCTGCTGAATGTGCTAGAAAACACTTGCCTAACGCAAGCTATAGCTGAACATGAAGCTGAATATTTTGATAGTTGAATGGTTTCTATAGCTGAACATGAAGCTGAATGTTTTGATAGTTGAACAGTTTCTCTAGCTGAACATAAAGCTGAATGTTTTGATAGTTGAACGGTTTCTATAGCTGAACATAAAGCTGAATGTTTTGATAGTTGAATGGTTTCTATAGCTGAACATAAAGCTGAATGTTTTGATAGTTGAACGGTTTCTATAGCTGAACATAAAGCTGAATGTTTTGATAGTTGAACGGTTTCTATAGCTGAACATAAATCTGAATATTTTGATAGTTGAATGGTTTCTATAGCTGAACATAAAGCTGAATATTTTGATAGTTGAATGGTTTCTATAGCTGAACATTAAGCTGAATGTTTTGATAGTTGAATGGTTTCTATAGCTGAACATTAAGCTGAATGTTTTGATAGTTGAATGGTTTCTATAGCTGAACATAGAGCTGAATATTTGAAAAAGCTGAAAAGGTTGAAAAGGCTGAAAAGGTTGAAAAGCTGAAAAGGGTGAAAAGCTGAAAGTAATAGTCTGAAAGAGCTTAAAAAGCTGAACAGTCTGACAGCCAAACAGTTTCTGTAGCTGCACATATGCTGGAGCAGTAGCAGAACCAAAGTTGAAAATGTCCCCATAAGAATGAATGGGAAAACACCTCCCGAACAGCTACAGGTTTAGGAAAAAGTGTAATGGTTATGGCCAAAATATGTATACAGTGAGTAACAGGAGACATTTCTGAACCATGTGATGTATTTTTTATTTCTGAAGAGTGAAAAATGAGGGCACAAGAGCGAGAGACAAAACCGGTACCGTCTGCTCCACTCCAGAAATTTAGGCTCAAAGTTAACATTGCGGCTTATGGGGGAGTTGCTGGAGTGCTTGTCGCTCGAGGGCTTCTACAGCCAAAAGTTTAAGTCGCACATCTGAAATAAGATGATCATATGAAAGCCAACAAGATTTCCTACATTTCTATGTATATATTGTCTATGTGAAGTAAAAGCTGTGGGACCCAAATCAAGCTGAAGAGAGTTTTTTCTAAAGTTTTTGCAGCTGCTCTCCACTCTAGCGATGATGTTCCGCACTCTAGCTCACGCAATACACACCCATTATAAACCCAGAAGATGAGCTAAAAATCCTTAAAACTAAAACTGTGATAATTTCAAAACCGTAAAAGATTTTCAAAAACTGAAAACCAAGTTCAATAGTTCAAGGTCTTGTGGATAGTTTAAAGTTGGAATGGTGTCTCTAGCTCAAAGTATGAGGGAGAAGAAGAGGTTGAAAGTGGATGAGTTTTGAGGAGGATTTGAGGATTTTCCCATTTGTTTCCATGTTAAATTTTTTTTTGAAAAAGCTGAATATTTGAAAAAGTTGAAAAGCTAAAAATCTGAAAAGAACAAGGCTGAAAGAGCTTAAAAAGCTGAACATTTTGATAGTTGAACGGTTTCTATAGCTGAACGTATGCTGAAGTAGTAGCAGAATGAAATTTGAAAAAATCCCCATAAGGATGAATGGGAAAAAATTTTGGTTTTAGTTTTGAAAAAGCTGAATATTTGAAAAAGTTGAAAAGCTGAAAAGCTTAAAAGCACAAGGCTGAAAGAGCATAAAGAGCTGAACATTTTGATAGTTGAACGGTTTCTATAGCTGAACGTATGCTGAAGATGTAGCAGAATGAAATTTGAGAAATTCCCCATAAGGATGAATGGGAAAAATTTGGCAGAAAAAGCTGAATATTTCCAAAAGTATGAAAGATAGAAAAATGAAAAATAGAGGCAGTAATGTCCTTAACGAGCTGAACATTTTGATGGTTGAATGGTTTCTGTAGCTCAAAATTTGAAAGAGTAGAAGAGAGCTGAAAAACGTACGGAAGCTGGAATAATAATAATAATAATAACTTTAATAAATTCCGGAAGAACAATAGTGTGAATGCTTTGGAGCATTCACACTAATAACTTTAATAAATTCCGGAAGAACAATAGTGTGAATGCTTTGGAGCATTCACACTAACTAGAAAAATTGTATTTCCTGCGAAAATACAGTGTGAATGCTGATTGCTGAAGTGATTTTGCAAAATCTGCTGAATGTGCTGGAAAACACTTGCCTAATCCACAAAACATGCATAAAACTATGAGAATGAATAGTCAAGAATTTGCAGGAAAAGCTGATTTTTTCAAAAGCTGAAAAGGCAGAAAAGCTGAACAGTTTCTCTAGCTGAACATGAAGCTGAATACTTGAAAAAGCTGAAAAGGCAGAAAGCTGAATATTTGAAAAGGATGAAAAGGTTGAAAAGCTGAAAGTAATAGGTTGAAAGAGCTTAAAAAGCTGAACAGTTTGACAGCCAAACAGTTTCTGTAGCTGCACATATGCTGGAGCAGTAGCAGAACCAAAGTTGAAAATGTCCCCATAAGAATGAATGGGAAAACACCTCCCAAACACCTGCAGGTTTAGAAAAAAGTGTAATGGTTATGGCCAAAATATGTATACAGTGAGTAACAGGAGACATTGCTGAACCATGTGATGTATTTTTTATTTCAGTAGAGTGAAAAATGAGGGCACAAGAGCGAGAGACAAAACCGGTACCGTCTGCTCCACTCCAGAAATTTAGGCTCAAAGTTAACACTGCGGCTTATGGCGGAGTTGCTGGAGTTCTTGTCACTCGAGGGCTTCCACAGCCAAAAGTTTAAGTCGCACATCTGAAATAAGATGACCATATGAAAGCCAACAAGATTTCCTACATTTCTATGTATATATTGTCTATGTGAAGTAAAAGCTGTGGGACCCAAATCAAGCTGAAGAGAGTTTTTTCTAAAGTTTTTGCAGCTGCTCTCCACTCTAGCGATGATGTCACCCACTCTAGCTCACGCAATACACACCCATTATAAACCCAGAAGAGGAGCTAAAAATCCTTCAAACTAAAACTGTGATAATTTCAAAACCGTAAAAGATTTAAAAAAGCTGAATACATGCTAAATAGTTCAAGGTCTTGTAAATACTTTAAAGTTGGAATGGTGTCTCTAGCTCAAAGTATGACGGAGCAGAAGAGGTTGAAAGTGGAGGAGTTTTTGAAAAGGATTTGCAGATTTTCCCATTTGCTTCCATATTAATTTTTTTTCTGAAAAAGCTGAATATTTGAAAAAGCTGAAAAGCTAAAAAGCTGAAAAGTACAAGGCTGAAAGAGCATAAATAGCTGAACATTTTGATAGTTGAACGGTTTCTATAGCTGAACGTATGCTGAAGTAGTAGCAGAGCGAAATTTGAAAAAATCCCCATAAGGATGAATGGGGAAAATTTGGCAGAAAAAGCTGAATATTTCCAAAAGTATGAAAGATAGAAAAATGAAAAATAGAAGCAGTAATGTCCTTAACGAGCTGAACATTTTGATAGTTGAATGGTTTCTGTAGCACAAAATTTGAAGGAGAAGTAGCGAGCTGAAAAACGTACGGAAGAAGAATAATAACTTTAATAAATTCCAGAAGAACAATAGTGTGAATGCTTTGAAGCATTCACACTAACTAGAAAAATTGTATTTCCTGCGAAAATACAGTGTGAATGCTGATTGCTGAAGTGATTTTGCAAAATCTGCTGAATGTGCTAGAAAACACTTGCCTAACGCAAGCTATAGCTGAACATGAAGCTGAATATTTTGATAGTTGAACAGTTTCTCTAGCTGAACATAAAGCTGAATGTTTTGATAGTTGAACGGTTTCTATAGCTGAACATAAAGCTGAATGTTTTGATAGTTGAATGGTTTCTATAGCTGAACATAAAGCTGAATGTTTTGATAGTTGAATGGTTTCTATAGCTGAACATAAATCTGAATATTTTCATAGTTGAATGGTTTCTATAGCTGAACATAAAGCTGAATATTTTGATAGTTGAATGGTTTCTATAGCTGAACATTAAGCTGAATGTTTTGATAGTTGAATGGTTTCTATAGCTGAACATAAATCTGAATATTTTGATAGTTGAATGGTTTCTATAGCTGAACATAAAGCTGAATATTTGAAAAAGCTGAAAAGGTTGAAAAGGCTGAAAAGGTTGAAAAGCTGAAAAGGTTGAAAAGCTGAAAGTAATTGGCTGAAAGAGCTTAAAAAGCTGAACAGTTTGACAGCCAAACAGTTTCTGTAGCAGCACATATGCTGGAGCAGTAGCAGAACCAAAGTTGAAAATGTCCCCATAAGAATGAATGGGAAAACACCTCCCAAACACCTGCAGGTTTAGGAAAAAGTGTAATGGTTATGGCCAAAATATGTATACAGTGAGTAACAGGAGACATTGCTGAACCATGTGATGTGTTTTTTATTTCTGTAGAGTGAAAAATGAGGGCACAAGAGCGAGAGACAAAACCGGTACCGTCTGCTCCACTCCAGAAATTTAGGCTCAAAGTTAACATTGCGGCTTATGGGGGAGTTGCTGGAGTGCTTGTCGCTCGAGGGCTTCTACAGCCAAAAGTTTAAGTCTCACATCTGAAATAAGATGATCATATGAAAGCCAACAAGATTTCCTACATTTCTATGTATATATTGTCTATGTGAAGTAAAAGCTGTGGGACCCAAATCAAGCTGAAGAGAGTTTTTTCTAAAGTTTTTGCAGCTGCTCTCCACTCTAGCGATGATGTTCCGCACTCTAGCTCACGCAATACACACCCATTATAAACCCAGAAGATGAGCTAAAAATCCTTAAAACTAAAACTGTGATCATTTCAAAACCGTAAAAGATTTTCAAAAACTGAAAATCAAGTTCAATAGTTCAAGGTCTTGTGGATAGTTTAAAGTTGGAATGGTGTCTCTAGCTCAAAGTATGAGGGAGAAGAAGAGGTTGAAAGTGGATGAGTTTTGAGGAGGATTTGAGGATTTTCCCATTTGTTTCCATGTTAAATTTTTTTTTGAAAAAGCTGAATATTTGAAAAAGTTGAAAAGCTAAAAAGCTGAAAAACACAAGGCTGAAAGAGCTTAAAAAGCTGAACATTTTGATAGTTGAACGGTTTCTATAGCTGAACGTATGCTGAAGTAGTAGCAGAATGAAATTTGAAAAAATCCCCATAAGGATGAATGGGAAAAAATTTTGGTTTTAGTTTTGAAAAAGCTGAATATTTGAAAAAGTTGAAAAGCTGAAAAGCTTAAAAGCACAAGGCTGAAAGAGCATAAAGAGCTGAACATTTTGATAGTTGAACGGTTTCTATAGCTGAACGTATGCTGAAGTAGTAGCATAGCGAAATTTGAAAAAATCCCCATAAGGATGAATGGGGAAAATTTTGCAGAAAAAGCTGAATATTTCCAAAAGTATGAAAGATAGAAAAAAGAAAAATACAAGCAAGAATGTCCTTAATGAGCTGCACATTTTGATAGTTGAATGGTTTCTGTAGCTCAAAATTTGAAGGAGCTGAAGAGAGCTGAAAAACGTACGGAAGCAGGAATAATAATAATAATAATAAATTCCAGAAGAACAATAGTGTGAATGCTTTGAAGCATTCACACTAATAATAACTTTAATAAATTCCGGAAGAACAATAGTGTGAATGCTTTGAAGCATTCACACTAATAATAACTTTAATAAATTCCGGAAGAACAATAGTGTGAATGCTTTGGAGCATTCACACTAATAACTAGAAAAATTGTATTTCCTGCGAAAATACAGTGTGAATGCTGATTGCTGAAGTGATTTTGCAAAATCTGCTGAATGTGCTGCTGGAAATGCATAAAACTATGAGAATGAATGGTCAAGAATTTGCAGGAAAAGCTGATTTTTTAAAGAGCTGAAGAGGCAGAAAAGCTGAATATTGAGTAACTGTTCAACTGAAAGTTGAACAGTTACTCTAGGTGAACATGAAGCTGAAGATTTTAATAGCTGAACAGTTTCTCTAGCTGAACATGAAGCTGAATACTTGAAAAAGCTGAAAAGGCAGAAAGCTGAATATTTGAAAAGGTTGACAAGCTGAAAAGTAATAGGCTGAAAGAGCTTAAAAAGATGAACATTTTGATAATTAAACGGTTTCTATGGCTGTACATGAAGCTGAATATTTGAAAAATCTGAAAAGGTTGAAAAGCTGAAAAGTACAAGGTTGAAAGAGCTTAAAAAGCTGAACATGTTGATAGCTGAACGGTTTCTATAGCTGAAGATAAAGCTGAATATTTGAAAAAGCTGAAAAGGTTGAAAAGCTGAAAAGTAATAGGCTGAAAGAGCTTAGAAAGTTGAACAGTTTGATAGTTGGATGGTTTCTCTAGCTGAACTTAAAGCTGAATATTTGAAAAATCTGAAAAGGTTGAAAAGCTGAAAAGTACAAGGTTGAAAGAGCTTAAAAAGCTGAACATGTTGATAGTTGAACGGTTTCTATAGCTGAACATGAAGCTGAATATTTGAGAGTTGAAAAAGTTGAAAAGCTGAAAAGTAATAGGCTGAAAGAGCTTAAAAAGCTGAACAGTTTGATAGTTGAACGGTTTCTATAGCTGACTATGAAGCTGAATACTTGAAAAAGCTGAAATACAGAAAGCTGAATATTTTAAAAAGCGGAATACTTGAAAAAGCTGAAAAGGCAGAAAGGCTGAAAAGTAATAGGTTGAAAAAGCTTAAAAAGCTGAACATTTTGATAGCTGAACAGTTTCTCTAGCTGAACATGAAGCTGAATACTTGAAAAATCTGAAAAGGCAGAAAGCTGAATATTTGAGAGCTGAAAAAGTTGAAAAGCTGAAAAGTACAAGGTTGAAAGAGCTTAAAAAGCTTAAAATTTTGATAGTTGAAAGGTTTCTATGGCTGAAAATAAAGCTGAATATTTGAAAAAGCTGAAAAGGTTGAAAAGCTGAAAGTAATAGGCTGAAAGAGCTTAAAAAGCTGAACAGTTTGACAGCCAAACAGTTTCTGTAGCTGCACATATGCTGGAGCAGTAGCAGAACCAAAGTTGAAAATGTCCCCATAAGAATGAATGGGAAAACACCTCCCAAACTCCTGCAGGTTTAGAAAAAAGTGTAATGGTTATGGCCAAAATATGTATACAGTGAGTAACAGGAGACATTGCTGAACCATGTGATGTGTTTTTTATTTCTGTAGAGTGAAAAATGAGGGCACAAGAGCGAGAGACAAAACCGGTACCGTCTGCTCCACTCCAGAAATTTAGGCTCAAAATTAACATTGCGCCTTATGGGGGAGTTGCTGGAGTGCTTGTCGCTCGAGGGCTTCTACAGCCAAAAGTTTAAGTCCTACATCTGAAATAAGAACATCATCTGAAAGCCAACAAGATTTCCTACATTTCTATGTATATATCGTCTATGTGAAGTAAAAGCTGTGGGACCCAAATCAAGCTGAAGAGAGTTTTTTCTAAACTTTTTCCAGCTGCTCTCCACTCTAGCGATGATGTTCCGCACTCTAGCTCACGCAATACACACCCATTATAAACCCAGAAGAGGAGCTAAAAATCCTTAAAACTAAAACTGTGATCATTTCAAAACCGTAAAAGATTTTCAAAAACTGAAAATCAAGTTCAATAGTTCAAGGTCTTGTGGATAGTTTAAAGTTGGAATGGTGTCTCTAGCTCAAAGTATGAGGGAGAAGAAGAGGTTGAAAGTGGATGAGTTTTGAGGAGAATTTGAGGATTTTCCCATTTGTTTCCATGTTAAATTTCTTTTTTAAAAAGCTGAATATTTGAAAAAGTTGAAAAGTTAAAAAGCTGAAAAGCACAAGGCTGAAAGAGCTTAAAAAGCTGAACATTTTGATAGTTGAACAGTTTCTATAGCTGAACGTATGCTGAAGTAGTAGCAGAATGAAATTTGAAAAAAACCCCATAAGGATGAATGGGAAAAAATTTTGGTTTTAGTTTTGAAAAAGCTGAATATTTGAAAAAGTTGAAAAGTTAAAAAGCTGAAAAGCACACAGCTGAAAGAGCATAAATAGCTGAACATTTTGATAGTTGAACGGTTTCTATAGCTGAAAGTATGCTGAAGTAGTAGCAGAGCGAAATTTGAGAAATTCCCCATAAGGATGAATGGGAAAAATTTGGCAGAAAAAGCTGAATATTTCAAAAAGTATGAAAGATAGAAAAATGAAAAATGACAGCAGTAATGTCCTTAATGAGCTGAACATTTTGATAGTTGAATGGTTTCTGTAGCACAAAATTTGAAGGAGTAGAAGAGAGCCGAAAAACGTACGGAAGAAGAATAATAATAATAATAATAATAATAATAATAATAAATTCCGGAAGAACAATAGTGTGAATGCTTTGAAGCATTCACACTAATAATAATAATAATAATAATAATAAATTCCGGAAGAACAATAGTGTGAATGCTTTGAAGCATTCACACTAAAAAGAAATTCCAGAAGAACAATAGTGTGAATGCTTTGAAGCATTCGCACTAATAACTTTAATAAATTCCGGAAGAACAATACGATTATGGTAGATAAAGACGAAGATGGAAGATGGATTAAAATAAGATTTAATGTGAAAACAGGTGACGGCAGAGCTTGTCATGAAGGCTCATTCTTGGTCCCGGTAACAGGATTCGCT
Organism: Pagrus pagrus; assembly: GCF_965226575.1. NCBI lineage: Eukaryota > Metazoa > Chordata > Actinopteri > Spariformes > Sparidae > Pagrus > Pagrus pagrus. The sequence goes on from NW_028175071.1 coordinate 37,170, forward strand.
TTATTTCTGGACGTACCCGACCTGCACTCCAAGACGAAACAATGAAACGCAATCTGGGGGCATCTTCAAAAGGCCTTTTTTGGGGTGCACGTGTGGCTTACGGCCATACCACTCTGAACACGCCCGATCTCGGAAGCTAAGCAGGGTCGGGCCTGGTTAGTACTTGGATGGGAGACCGCCTGGGAATACCAGGTGCTGTAAGCTTTTTGACTTCTCTCTACAGACACCAGGCGGCGCTGCAGTGGAGACAAAGGGTTGAAAAGAACCAGCAGCCCGTCTCTGGTTTTCCCATCATGCAGGCTGTCTGTTAAGGTGGAGGAATGTAAATGGCTAGTCCTTCACCTCCTATTTCCACTTCATGCTGTTTTTATGCTACTACTTCATTCCATTTCAGAGGGAAATATGGTACATTTTCCTCCTCTAAACATGTAATTATTTGATCCAATTGACTGCATCAATGAAAACACTGCTGAGACAATGATGTGCTTACCAATCCGCTGACGGCTGTTTTCCATGCAGCGGAAGCCTTAGAAATGTGAAAACAGGTGACGGCAGAGCTTGTCATGAAGGCTCATTCTTGGTCCCGGTAACAGGATTTGCTTTATTTCTGGACGTACCCGACCTGCACTCCAAGACGAAACAATGAAACGCAATCTGGGGGCATCTTCAAAAGGCCTTTTTTGCGGTGCAGGTGTGGCTTACGGCCATACCACTCTGAACACGCCCCCAAGCGCCAGTGTGGAGCCAGAGCAGGAGAGAGCAGGTCGTGTGTGTGGGAGCTCCCGGACTCCGTTTTTTCTTCCACTTTTCCTTTTTTTGTCTTTTCCCTTTTCACTGCAACCTTGTTTTCCGCGGTATTTTGAGTTCATAGTTTTGGTTAAATTCCCCCCGACGGTGTTGTCACTGCTCGGGGGAGGTTTATATAGTTTTTATTACATATCTATTTTGATTGATAACATGGCTACTCGGACCCGGAACGGCACGACGATGAGCAAAGCAAAAAGCATGACGGATTTGGTCGCACCCGCGCTTTCCTCGGTGAATCCTGTAGAGGATTCGCTGAGGAAAGTAGAAGAACAAGGTTGTTGTGATTATAGGCTTGACAGAGAAGGCAAGGTGGTGGAAGGAGTGGAAGAATTTAGTGAAGCAGAATTCACTAGTCTTCCGGGTTGGAAGACGGTGGGGAAAGGAGTGAGTGAGGTGGCTGCCAGACAGAGGCAGAGAGCCAAAGCGGCGGCAGGCGCAACTGGCACAGCGGGCGCTGCGCTGGCGAGGGTGGTCAACACGCGGTCGAGTGGTGCCGGGGCGGCAGGAGCTCAGGCAGCACGGCCAAAAGCAACGGGATCTGTGCCAGCAAGAACACATGGATCGGCACAGGCGAATGCAGTGGGACGAAGCGTTGCCTTCAAGGCGGGCACGCTGGGACATGCGGCGACATCGGGCGGAGCGGCCAGACCGACAGCGGGCACAAGCCAGGCCGGGCGGGCCGGAGGCACGGAGATGGCGGAGGTGAGGAGCGAGGCGAGCAGGGCAGGAGCCATGGAAGCGACTTCCAGATCGGCGGGACGAGAGAGAGAGGTAGAACCGGGGAGGCTGGCACGAGGAGGTGATGCCCAAACAGCGGGACGAGTGGCAGATGGAGGAGCGGGAGAGGCGGCACGCGGAACGACGGAAAAATCGGCGGGACGAGCGGAGACTCCGGTGGCAGCTCCCAAGGGAGTTGAGGCCGGTGAAACACCGGAAAAAGCAGCCGCTCTGCTGGCGGCAAGGAGGGCTGGGAGCACGGCCGGAGGAGCAGCGGCGAACCAGACAACGGAGCCAGCTCCACAACAAACTTTATACGATAAAGACCTCACGGTGCTCCTAGAGCTTCAAGGAACTGTAAACATTTCGGCACTTGAACTAATGCGAGCTGTGAGAAGCCTGTGCGGAGGCTTAGTGGCATGCCGTGCCACCGGGCCCCGCACATACGAGGTTACGATGTCTCACATTAAAGGTAAGGAAAGAATATTGGACGGTTTCAAGATTGGGGATACTGTTGTACTCACTAAGGCACTTTGCAATGATGAGCTAGTGGTTTCTTTTTTAAATCTGCCCGCTTACATCACAGACGAGGAAATCATTAGAAAATTGGAAAGCTGGGGGGTGGGGGCCGCCTCCCCGATCAGAAGAAAAATGTGGCAAGGGACTAAAATAGCTGACGGTACCAGGTTCTTGAAGGTAAAGTTCACGGACAAAATTCAGAGCCTGCCGTACTCGGCTAGATTTGAGACAGCATTAGGGCCAGAATACTTCCGAGTAATCCATGACAGACAAGTCAAAGTGTGCAGGATGTGTCTCCAGCCGGGACACATCCTGAGAGAGTGCCCTGAGTTCTTTTGCCACAAGTGCGGAGTCCAGGGGCATTATGTGAGGGAGTGTGGGGCAAAAAAGGGAGGAGAAGAGCAAAAATGTGAGGTCTGTTTTAATGGACAGTCTAATTGTATATGCAAGGAAAGCGAGGAGGATAAGCAAGATGATGGCTCCTCAGCTGAGCTTCTTTCCGAAGAAGAAAGTGAGGGCAATAGTGAGGAGGAAATGGAGCAGGAGGCGGGTGTGGCCGTGAGGGCTGACCCAGCCGGAGCTGGACCCCTCAAAATGGCGGCGCAGGTGCAGCAGGACCAGAGCAAGAGGGCGGGTGTGGCCGTGACGGCTGACCTAGCCCGGGCTGGGCCCCCTAAGCAAAGCACGGCGCTAGCCGGACTTAGCCAGGCAGAGCTAATCGGCTCTAGCCTGGATGGTCTGGCTGCGGTCGTGGGGGGCAGCCAGGCTGAGGGGGGCTCGGGTTTTGAAGGAGGCGGTGAGCTGCCCTCGGCCCAGGCGCCAAGAGAAGAAGGGGGCTCGGCCAGCGAAGGTCCGCTGCAGGGGGGATGGCAGGGGAAAGACCTAGTCATCCCCCAGTCGCCGCCAGGGGCCAGCTCTGATACTGACATGGACCTTGAAACTGTTAGAAAATTAAGATTAGGTAGACGTCACAAAAAGAGGAAAACGACATTGAAGTAACAATGTAATAACAGCATAAATGGCCTCCTTAACATCTTTAAATGCCCGTGGACTCCGCACCTGGGCAAAGGTCAGGGCACTTATTGATAGAGAAAGGACAACATCTATCCTTTGCCTTCAAGAGACCTGGTGGGATGATCAGCTGGTCACTAGAGTGCGGGGTTACTGGGGTGGCAGCACGGCGTGCAACAACGGGGGTGTTACCTCCGGAGGGGTCGCCGTGCTGTTCGGGGAGGCGGCTGGGATAACATGGGACACGGTTTACGTCGATAAAGAAGGACGACTAATGATTCTAGATATCGTAAGTGATTTGTGGGCGGGCAGATTGATAAATGTACACGCTCCAAATGAGGAAGTTAAAAGGAAAACTTTTATTGAAAATCTGGCAAAATGGGTTACACCCAAAACAATCATAGTGGGAGATTTTAACATTGTGCAAACAGCAGAGGACGTGGGAGGAAAGTCAAAAATTAGGAACGACACCAGTCGTTCAGCTTTTTTCAATCTGTGCACAGACAATAATCTGGTAGATGTTTTCAGGACGCTTAATCCAAACAAAAAACAGTACAGCAGAATACAGGTAGTTCGGGGCCGCAGCTGCCGCTCCAGGATAGACCTGCTCTTGGCCACGGGGGGGTTGCTGGGGAGGATAGGGGTGGTCGCGTATGAGCCTTGTGCTTGGAGCGATCACCTCTTCCTTCGCTGTGACTTCCCGGGGCCGGGGAGGGTCCGGGGCGGTGGGCTGTGGTGCCTGAACACAAACATTCTCAAAAGTAAACACTTCAAAAATAAACTAACAAAAGTACTGACCTATGCTATTGAACAATGTAATGATAAGGAGGGTTTGTTGGGGAGGTGGGAGGAACTAAAAAACAGAATCAAAAAATTAGCAATAAACTGCAGCAAAAAAGAGAGATGGAAGAATAAAATAGAAGAAGAAAAACTAATAAAACTGTTAAAGGACAGAGCAGAAAAAATTGATGAAGCAAATAAGGAAGAACTAATAGAGTATGAGGCCGCAAAAATAAAACTAGTTGCAATACAAAAGGCGGAGTGTGCAGCAGCAGCATTAAGGGCCAAAACTATTGATCTCCTGCAAGGTGAAAAGTACTCAGCTTATTTTTTAGGGATGGAAAAACAAAGACAAGAAAGCCAAATTATTCAAGAACTTAAAAATGAAACAGGAATAGCAACAAGAAGCAAAGAAGAAATAGAAGAAATAGCAGTTAAATTTTATGAAAACTTATTTCAAGAACAAAAAGTAGATATTAAACAGGGAGAGGCCCTACTTAAGGGAAACAAAAACAAATTAAAAAAAGAAGACACGGATGCATTGGATGGAAGAATTACTGAGGATGAGGTCGTCAGGGCCATAGCAGGCCTATCCCAGGGCAAGAGCCCAGGTGAAGACGGCCTCACCTCAGAATTCTTCCAGGAAAATGAATTTTATATGGCACCATTACTAACCCAGTTATACAATGAAATAGTGGACAGAGGCACAACCCCAAAAAACTTTGGGGGAGGCATCATAAAATTATTATTAAAAAAAGGAGAAAAAAACAATATCAAAAACTACAGACCTATAAGTTTAATGAACACGGATTATAAAATCTATGCAAAAATAATAACAAACAGGGTAAAAGAGGTGGTCGGGGAGGTCGTAACCAGCCTACAGGCATACGGCATCCCCGGCAGGGACATAACAGACTCAATTATAACAGTACAAGGAGCGGTCAGGGGGATGGAGGAGACTGGTAAAGGTCTCCTTCTGAACCTGGACCTTGAGAAAGCATTCGACAGGGTCAATCATAATTACATGTACCAGGCATTGCACCATTTTGGTTTTGGCAATAACATAATCTGTATGATAAGGCTACTGTATAAAAACGCAAAATCTAAATTGAAAATGAATGGGAGGATAAGTAGGGAGTTTAAAATAAACAGGTCAGTGAGGCAGGGGTGCCCCCTGTCCCCCCTGCTTTTCTCCATTGTGATAGAAACCCTGGTGGCCGCCGTCGCAGCCGACGGCCGCTTACCAGGGTTACCAGTGGCTCCGGGGCTGAGGAGGGTCACTGTCGTCCCGTTTGCGGATGACGTGACCGTCCTCGCCTCGAAGCCGCAGGAAATAGACTTAGTTCTAGAACATATCAGAGCCTTTGAGGCAGCCTCTGGAGCCAAATTAAACAACGAAAAATCAAACTTATTAACGGTAGGTAGGGAGGGGATTGATAAGTGGGGTTTTAACAAGGTCAATGGTCAACTTAAAGTGTTAGGCATTTTCATGGGCATAGATGGGGATAGGGCCACAAGAAGCAATTGGGATGCGGTAATTAGTAAGGTGAAGCACATTGTTAACAGGTGGAGGCCTCGTGGTCTCAGCCTGAGAGGCAAGGTTGTGGTGTGGAATGCTTTAGTAGCCTCCAGCTTACTGCATGTTTTGGGGACCTGTGAGCTGCCGCAATGGGCACTAAAAAGCTTAAAAGAAGCCCTCTTCACATTCCTGTGGAGAGGAAAGGGAAATTCGATCGCTCATAAGGTGTTAATTTGTAATAAGCGGGAGGGGGGCTTAGGACTAGTTGACATCGGTGCCAAAAAGGATGCACTAAGGGTCAAATTGATTAGGAAATTTCTTGATTCGGCCAGGCAGTACCCTTGGGAGGGCGCGATGGCCGGCTGTTTGGCCCGGTATGGAGAGGGGGATGTGTACAATCTGTGCACTCTCCCTCCCAGAAAGGCCTACGGTCGGCTGCCGGGCTTCTTCCAGGAGGTGCTAGAGGCGTGGGGAAAATTGCTGCCCCGCCTCAAGCCTTCGGAGGTGAATAGAAGCAGTATTGCACCATTGCCTTTCCTCCAGACTCCCTTCCTCCAGCATGGAGGAAGAGCGCTGACCTGCGCACCACTGCGGGCAGCGGGGGTCACGAGGATAGGTCAGGTGACTGACGGGGAGGGGCTCTTTGATTTTCAAAGAGCCAAAGTTTCACTGGATAGGGGGAGGATTAGCTTTAGGCCGGGGCACATTAGAAGCATCGGTGCCAGAGTAGATAGGGCCTTGCCGGATTCCTGGAGAAGGGCTCTCTGCATCGGAGGGTCGGTGCAGGAGCCCCGGTTGGGATTCCTCCTGTGTCTATCCCCCACCTCAGAAGTACCATTCACTGAGACAACAACCAGAGTTATTTACAGGCTCCTTGCGTCCGGGCAGGGGAGACGGCCTTCCTCCGAGGCAGCTTGGAGGGGGGTCTTCCCCGGCTCGGACGTAGGGAAAATATGGGAAAATCTCAACATACCGCACATTCCCCATAACTGCCATGATCTGGATTTCAGGATAAGACACAGGAGGGTCTACACTGGGGTCATCCTGCACCAGATCCACAGGGAGCTCTTCTCTAGGACCTGTGCAGTATGTCAGCTAGGGGATGAGGATTTGTGTCATTTGTTTGTGCACTGCAATGCGTTGAAAGTTTTTCACTCTTTTCTGTTGCAGTTGCTGCGCGCTCATTGTCACTTTAAGCACGCTGCACTGACACTCTGGCACACATTGTTTGGACTAGCCCATAAGAACACTCTAATCAACACAACACTGTCACTTGCACGGCAAGCAATTTGGATCAGGAGAAACATCTCACTGCACGAGCACAGACTCACTTCAGTCACCCAAATCTGGAAAAACATCACACATAGTCATTTCAGGACCCTGGACAGCGCGCAGCAACTAGACTCACTGGTGGAGGGGAGTTCTTTTTGCTTTAAAAATGAGTTGGGTGATCTGTGCTTTTGTTTTGATTGAGGGGT
>NW_028175070.1:0-43707 GCF_965226575.1 Pagrus pagrus
AGCCTGTTTTTGCACTAAGCTGCATTTCACTGAAAAAAAGGTCTTTCAAACAGGTTTACTAGCCTGAACTGGTTGAATTTGGATCTTCTTCATGGCAAAGGAGTTTTTACCTGGAATTTCATTCATTAAAGGTGGAAAAGTGGCTTATGTCAAAAATGAGCGTTTCAGAGCGATTGGAGGCTGTTTTAGCACTGTACAGTCGCCTAAGGCTGAAAAGTGGCTTATGTGAAAAATGAGCGTTTCAGAGCGATTGGAGGCTGTTTTAGCGCTGAAAAGTGGCTTATGTGAAAAATGAGCGTTTCAGAGCGAGAGCAGCCTGTTTTTGCACTAAGCTGCATTTCACTGAAAAAAGTCTTTCAAACAGGTTTACTAGCCTGAACTGGTTGAATTTGGATCTTCTTCATGGCAAAGGAGTTTTTACCTGGAATTTCATTCATTAAAGGTGAAAAGTGGCTTATGTCAAAAATGAGCGTTTCAGAGCGATTGGAGGCTGTTTTAGCGCTGAAAAGTGGCTTATGTGAAAAATGAGCGTTTCAGAGCGAGAGCAGCCTGTTTTTGCACTAAGCTGCATTTCACTGAAAAAAGGTCTTTCAACCAGGTTTACTAGCCTGAACTGCATGAATTTGGATCTTCTTCATGGCAAAGGAGTTTTTACCTGGAATTTCATTCATTAAAGGTGAAAAGTGGCTTATGTCAAAAATGAGCGTTTCAGAGCGATTGGAGGCTGTTTTAGCACTGTACAGTCGCCTAAGGCTGAAAAGTGGCTTATGTGAAAAATGAGCGTTTCAGAGCGAGAGCAGCCTGTTTTTGCACTAAGCTGCATTTCACTGAAAAAAGGTCTTTCAAACAGGTTTACTAGCCTGAACTGGTTGAATTTGGATCTTCTTCATGGCAAAGGAGTTTTTACCTGGAATTTCATTCATTAAAGGTGAAAAGTGGGTTATGTCAAAAATGAGCGTTTCAGAGCGATAGGAGGCTGTTTAGCACTGTACAGTCGCCTAAGGCTGAAAAGTGGCTTATGTGAAAAATGAGCGTTTCAGAGCGAGAGGAGGCTGTTTTAGCACTGTACAGTCGCCTAAGGCTGAAAAGTGGCTTATGTGAAAAATGAGCGTTTCAGAGCGATTGGAGGCTGTTTTAGCGCTGAAATATGTGAAAAATGAGCGTTTCAGAGCGAGAGCAGCCTGTTTTTGCACTAAGCTGCATTTCACTGAAAAAAGGTCTTTCAACCAGGTTTACTAGCCTGAACTGCATGAATTTGGATCTTCTTCATGGCAAAGGAGTTTTTACCTGGAATTTCATTCATTAAAGGTGAAAAGTGGCTTATGTGAAAAATGAGCGTTTCAGAGCGATTGGAGGCTGTTTTAGCGCTGAAAAGTGGCTTATGTGAAAAATGAGCGTTTCAGAGCGAGAGCAGCCTGTTTTTGCACTAAGCTGCATTTCACTGAAAAAAGGTCTTTCAACCAGGTTTACTAGCCTGAACTGCATGAATTTGGATCTTCTTCATGGCAAAGGAGTTTTTACCTGGAATTTCATTCATTAAAGGTGAAAAGTGGCTTATGTGAAAAATGAGCGTTTCAGAGCGAGAGCAGCCTGTTTTTGCACTAAGCTGCATTTCACTGAAAAAAGGTCTTTCAAACAGGTTTACTAGCCTGAACTGGTTGAATTTGGATCTTCTTCATGGCAAAGGAGTTTTTACCTGGAATTTCATTCATTAAAGGTGAAAAGTGGCTTATGTCAAAAATGAGCGTTTCAGAGCGATTGGAGGCTGTTTTAGCGCTGAAAAGTGGCTTATGTGAAAAATGAGCGTTTCAGAGCGAGAGCAGCCTGTTTTTGCACTAAGCTGCATTTCACTGAAAAAAGGTCTTTCAAACAGGTTTACTAGCCTGAACTTGTTGAATTTGGATCTTCTTCATGGCAAAGGAGTTTTTACCTGGAATTTCATTCATTAAGGCTGAAAAGTGGGTTATGTCAAAAATGAGCGTTTCAGAGCGATAGGAGGCTGTTTTAGCACTGTACAGTCGCCTAAGGCTGAAAAGTGGCTTATGTGAAAAATGAGCGTTTCAGAGCGAGAGGAGGCTGTTTTAGCACTGTACAGTCGCCTAAGGCTGAAAAGTGGCTTATGTGAAAAATGAGCGTTTCAGAGCGATTGGAGGCTGTTTTAGCGCTGAAAAGTGGCTTATGTGAAAAATGAGCGTTTCAGAGCGAGAGCAGCCTGTTTTTGCACTAAGCTGCATTTCACTGAAAAAAGGTCTTTCAAACAGGTTTACTAGCCTGAACTGGTTGAATTTGGATCTTCTTCATGGCAAAGGAGTTTTTACCTGGAATTTCATTCATTAAAGGTGAAAAGTGGCTTATGTCAAAAATGAGCGTTTCAGAGCGATTGGAGGCTGTTTTAGCGCTGAAAAGTGGCTTATGTGAAAAATGACCGTTTCAGAGCGAGAGCAGCCTGTTTTTGCACTAAGCTGCATTTCACTGAAAAAAGGTCTTTCAACCAGGTTTACTAGCCTGAACTGCATGAATTTGGATCTTCTTCATGGCAAAGGAGTTTTTACCTGGAATTTCATTCATTAAAGGTGAAAAGTGGCTTATGTCAAAAATGAGCGTTTCAGAGCGATTGGAGGCTGTTTTAGCGCTGAAAAGTGGCTTATGTGAAAAATGAGCGTTTCAGAGCGAGAGCAGCCTGTTTTTGCACTAAGCTGCATTTCACTGAAAAAAAGGTCTTTCAACCAGGTTTACTAGCCTGAACTGCATGAATTTGGATCTTCTTCATGGCAAAGGAGTTTTTACCTGGAATTTCATTCATTAAAGGTGAAAAGTGGCTTATGTCAAAAATGAGCGTTTCAGAGCGATTGGAGGCTGTTTTAGCACTGTACAGTCGCCTAAGGCTGAAAAGTGGCTTATGTGAAAAATGAGCGTTTCAGAGCGATTGGAGGCTGTTTTAGCGCTGAAAAGTGGCTTATGTGAAAAATGAGCGTTTCAGAGGGAGAGCAGCCTGTTTTTGCACTAAGCTGCATTTCACTGAAAAAAGGTCTTTCAACCAGGTTTACTAGCCTGAACTGCATGAATTTGGATCTTCTTCATGGCAAAGGAGTTTTTACCTGGAATTTCATTCATTAAAGGTGAAAAGTGGCTTATGTCAAAAATGAGCGTTTCAGAGCGATTGGAGGCTGTTTTAGCGCTGAAAAGTGGCTTATGTGAAAAATGAGCGTTTCAGAGCGAGAGCAGCCTGTTTTTGCACTAAGCTGCATTTCACTGAAAAAAGGTCTTTCAACCAGGTTTACTAGCCTGAACTGCATGAATTTGGATCTTCTTCATGGCAAAGGAGTTTTTACCTGGAATTTCATTCATTAAAGGTGAAAAGTGGCTTATGTCAAAAATGAGCGTTTCAGAGCGATTGGAGGCTGTTTTAGCACTGTACAGTCGCCTAAGGCTGAAAAGTGGCTTATGTGAAAAATGAGCGTTTCAGAGCGATTGGAGGCTGTTTTAGCGCTGAAAAGTGGCTTATGTGAAAAATGAGCGTTTCAGAGCGAGAGCAGCCTGTTTTTGCACTAAGCTGCATTTCACTGAAAAAAGGTCTTTCAACCAGGTTTACTAGCCTGAACTGCATGAATTTGGATCTTCTTCATGGCAAAGGAGTTTTTACCTGGAATTTCATTCATTAAAGGTGAAAAGTGGCTTATGTCAAAAATGAGCGTTTCAGAGCGATTGGAGGCTGTTTTAGCACTGTACAGTCGCCTAAGGCTGAAAAGTGGCTTATGTGAAAAATGAGCGTTTCAGAGCGATTGGAGGCTGTTTTAGCGCTGAAAAGTGGCTTATGTGAAAAATGAGCGTTTCAGAGGGAGAGCAGCCTGTTTTTGCACTAAGCTGCATTTCACTGAAAAAAGGTCTTTCAACCAGGTTTACTAGCCTGAACTGCATGAATTTGGATCCTCTTCATGGCAAAGGAGTTTTTACCTGGAATTTCATTCATTAAAGGTGAAAAGTGGCTTATGTCAAAAATGAGCGTTTCAGAGCGATTGGAGGCTGTTTTAGCACTGTACAGTCGCCTAAGGCTGAAAAGTGGCTTATGTGAAAAATGAGCGTTTCAGAGCGATTGGAGGCTGTTTTAGCGCTGAAAAGTGGCTTATGTGAAAAATGAGCGTTTCAGAGGGAGAGCAGCCTGTTTTTGCACTAAGCTGCATTTCACTGAAAAAAGGTCTTTCAACCAGGTTTACTAGCCTGAACTGCATGAATTTGGATCTTCTTCATGGCAAAGGAGTTTTTACCTGGAATTTCATTCATTAAAGGTGAAAAGTGGCTTATGTCAAAAATGAGCGTTTCAGAGCGATTGGAGGCTGTTTTAGCGCTGAAAAGTGGCTTATGTGAAAAATGAGCGTTTCAGAGCGAGAGCAGCCTGTTTTTGCACTAAGCTGCATTTCACTGAAAAAAGGTCTTTCAACCAGGTTTACTAGCCTGAACTGCATGAATTTGGATCTTCTTCATGGCAAAGGAGTTTTTACCTGGAATTTCATTCATTAAAGGTGAAAAGTGGCTTATGTCAAAAATGAGCGTTTCAGAGCGATTGGAGGCTGTTTTAGCACTGTACAGTCGCCTAAGGCTGAAAAGTGGCTTATGTGAAAAATGAGCGTTTCAGAGCGATTGGAGGCTGTTTTAGCGCTGAAAAGTGGCTTATGTGAAAAATGAGCGTTTCAGAGCGAGAGCAGCCTGTTTTTGCACTAAGCTGCATTTCACTGAAAAAAGGTCTTTCAACCAGGTTTACTAGCCTGAACTGCATGAATTTGGATCTTCTTCATGGCAAAGGAGTTTTTACCTGGAATTTCATTCATTAAAGGTGAAAAGTGGCTTATGTCAAAAATGAGCGTTTCAGAGCGATTGGAGGCTGTTTTAGCACTGTACAGTCGCCTAAGGCTGAAAAGTGGCTTATGTGAAAAATGAGCGTTTCAGAGCGATTGGAGGCTGTTTTAGCGCTGAAAAGTGGCTTATGTGAAAAATGAGCGTTTCAGAGCGAGAGCAGCCTGTTTTTGCACTAAGCTGCATTTCACTGAAAAAAGGTCTTTCAAACAGGTTTACTAGCCTGAACTTGTTGAATTTGGATCTTCTTCATGGCAAAGGAGTTTTTACCTGGAATTTCATTCATTAAGGCTGAAAAGTGGGTTATGTCAAAAATGAGCGTTTCAGAGCGATAGGAGGCTGTTTTAGCACTGTACAGTCGCCTAAGGCTGAAAAGTGGCTTATGTGAAAAATGAGCGTTTCAGAGCGAGAGGAGGCTGTTTTAGCACTGTACAGTCGCCTAAGGCTGAAAAGTGGCTTATGTGAAAAATGAGCGTTTCAGAGCGATTGGAGGCTGTTTTAGCGCTGAAAAGTGGCTTATGTGAAAAATGAGCGTTTCAGAGCGAGAGCAGCCTGTTTTTGCACTAAGCTGCATTTCACTGAAAAAAGGTCTTTCAACCAGGTTTACTAGCCTGAACTGCATGAATTTGGATCTTCTTCATGGCAAAGGAGTTTTTACCTGGAATTTCATTCATTAAAGGTGAAAAGTGGCTTATGTGAAAAATGAGCGTTTCAGAGCGATTGGAGGCTGTTTTAGCGCTGAAAAGTGGCTTATGTGAAAAATGAGCGTTTCAGAGCGAGAGCAGCCTGTTTTTGCACTAAGCTGCATTTCACTGAAAAAAGGTCTTTCAAACAGGTTTACTAGCCTGAACTGGTTGAATTTGGATCTTCTTCATGGCAAAGGAGTTTTTACCTGGAATTTCATTCATTAATGGTGAAAAGTGGCTTATGTCAAAAATGAGCGTTTCAGAGCGATTGGAGGCTGTTTTAGCACTGTACAGTCGCCTAAGGCTGAAAAGTGGCTTATGTGAAAAATGAGCGTTTCAGAGCGATTGGAGGCTGTTTTAGCGCTGAAAAGTGGCTTATGTGAAAAATGAGCGTTTCAGAGCGAGAGGAGGCTGTTTTAGCACTGTACAGTCGCCTAAGGCTGAAAAGTGGCTTATGTGAAAAATGAGCGTTTCAGAGCGAGAGCAGCCTGTTTTTGCACTAAGCTGCATTTCACTGAAAAAAGGTCTTTCAAACAGGTTTACTAGCCTGAACTTGTTGAATTTGGATCTTCTTCATGGCAAAGGAGTTTTTACCTGGAATTTCATTCATTAAGGCTGAAAAGTGGGTTATGTCAAAAATGAGCGTTTCAGAGCGATAGGAGGCTGTTTTAGCACTGTACAGTCGCCTAAGGCTGAAAAGTGGCTTATGTGAAAAATGAGCGTTTCAGAGCGAGAGGAGGCTGTTTTAGCACTGTACAGTCGCCTAAGGCTGAAAAGTGGCTTATGTGAAAAATGAGCGTTTCAGAGCGATTGGAGGCTGTTTTAGCGCTGAAAAGTGGCTTATGTGAAAAATGAGCGTTTCAGAGCGAGAGCAGCCTGTTTTTGCACTAAGCTGCATTTCACTGAAAAAAGGTCTTTCAACCAGGTTTACTAGCCTGAACTGCATGAATTTGGATCTTCTTCATGGCAAAGGAGTTTTTACCTGGAATTTCATTCATTAAAGGTGAAAAGTGGCTTATGTGAAAAATGAGCGTTTCAGAGCGATTGGAGGCTGTTTTAGCGCTGAAAAGTGGCTTATGTGAAAAATGAGCGTTTCAGAGCGAGAGCAGCCTGTTTTTGCACTAAGCTGCATTTCACTGAAAAAAGGTCTTTCAACCAGGTTTACTAGCCTGAACTGCATGAATTTGGATCTTCTTCATGGCAAAGGAGTTTTTACCTGGAATTTCATTCATTAAAGGTGAAAAGTGGCTTATGTCAAAAATGAGCGTTTCAGAGCGATTGGAGGCTGTTTTAGCACTGTACAGTCGCCTAAGGCTGAAAAGTGGCTTATGTGAAAAATGAGCGTTTCAGAGCGATTGGAGGCTGTTTTAGCGCTGAAAAGTGGCTTATGTGAAAAATGAGCGTTTCAGAGCGAGAGGAGGCTGTTTTAGCACTGTACAGTCGCCTAAGGCTGAAAAGTTGGCTTATGTGAAAAATGAGCGTTTCAGAGCGAGAGCAGCCTGTTTTTGCACTAAGCTGCATTTCACTGAAAAAAGGTCTTTCAAACAGGTTTACTAGCCTGAACTGGTTGAATTTGGATCTTCTTCATGGCAAAGGAGTTTTTACCTGGAATTTCATTCATTAAAGGTGAAAAGTGGCTTATGTCAAAAATGAGCGTTTCAGAGCGATTGGAGGCTGTTTTAGCGCTGAAAAGTGGCTTATGTGAAAAATGAGCGTTTCAGAGCGAGAGCAGCCTGTTTTTGCACTAAGCTGCATTTCACTGAAAAAAGGTCTTTCAAACAGGTTTACTAGCCTGAACTTGTTGAATTTGGATCTTCTTCATGGCAAAGGAGTTTTTACCTGGAATTTCATTCATTAAGGCTGAAAAGTGGGTTATGTCAAAAATGAGCGTTTCAGAGCGATAGGAGGCTGTTTTAGCACTGTACAGTCGCCTAAGGCTAAAAAATGTGGCTTATGTGAAAAATGAGCGTTTCAGAGCGAGAGGAGGCTGTTTTAGCACTGTACAGTCGCCTAAGGCTGAAAAGTGGCTTATGTGAAAAATGAGCGTTTCAGAGCGATTGGAGGCTGTTTTAGCGCTGAAAAGTGGCTTATGTGAAAAATGAGCGTTTCAGAGCGAGAGCAGCCTGTTTTTGCACTAAGCTGCATTTCACTGAAAAAAGGTCTTTCAAACAGGTTTACTAGCCTGAACTGGTTGAATTTGGATCTTCTTCATGGCAAAGGAGTTTTTACCTGGAATTTCATTCATTAAAGGTGAAAAGTGGCTTATGTCAAAAATGAGCGTTTCAGAGCGATTGGAGGCTGTTTTAGCACTGTACAGTCGCCTAAGGCTGAAAAGTGGCTTATGTGAAAAATGAGCGTTTCAGAGCGATTGGAGGCTGTTTTAGCGCTGAAAAGTGGCTTATGTGAAAAATGAGCGTTTCAGAGCGAGAGGAGGCTGTTTTAGCACTGTACAGTCGCCTAAGGCTGAAAAGTGGCTTATGTGAAAAATGAGCGTTTCAGAGCGAGAGCAGCCTGTTTTTGCACTAAGCTGCATTTCACTGAAAAAAGGTCTTTCAAACAGGTTTACTAGCCTGAACTGGTTGAATTTGGATCTTCTTCATGGCAAAGGAGTTTTTACCTGGAATTTCATTCATTAAAGGTGAAAAGTGGCTTATGTCAAAAATGAGCGTTTCAGAGCGAGAGCAGCCTGTTTTTGCACTAAGCTGCATTTCACTGAAAAAAGGTCTTTCAAACAGGTTTACTAGCCTGAACTGGTTGAATTTGGATCTTCTTCATGGCAAAGGAGTTTTTACCTGGAATTTCATTCATTAAAGGTGAAAAGTGGCTTATGTCAAAAATGAGCGTTTCAGAGCGATTGGAGGCTGTTTTAGCGCTGAAAAGTGGCTTATGTGAAAAATGAGCGTTTCAGAGCGAGAGCAGCCTGTTTTTGCACTAAGCTGCATTTCACTGAAAAAAGGTCTTTCAAACAGGTTTACTAGCCTGAACTTGTTGAATTTGGATCTTCTTCATGGCAAAGGAGTTTTTACCTGGAATTTCATTCATTAAGGCTGAAAAGTGGGTTATGTCAAAAATGAGCGTTTCAGAGCGATAGGAGGCTGTTTTAGCACTGTACAGTCGCCTAAGGCTGAAAAGTGGCTTATGTGAAAAATGAGCGTTTCAGAGCGAGAGGAGGCTGTTTTAGCACTGTACAGTCGCCTAAGGCTGAAAAGTGGCTTATGTGAAAAATGAGCGTTTCAGAGCGATTGGAGGCTGTTTTAGCGCTGAAAAGTGGCTTATGTGAAAAATGAGCGTTTCAGAGCGAGAGCAGCCTGTTTTTGCACTAAGCTGCATTTCACTGAAAAAAGGTCTTTCAACCAGGTTTACTAGCCTGAACTGCATGAATTTGGATCTTCTTCATGGCAAAGGAGTTTTTACCTGGAATTTCATTCATTAAAGGTGAAAAGTGGCTTATGTCAAAAATGAGCGTTTCAGAGCGATTGGAGGCTGTTTTAGCGCTGAAAAGTGGCTTATGTGAAAAATGAGCGTTTCAGAGCGAGAGCAGCCTGTTTTTGCACTAAGCTGCATTTCACTGAAAAAAGGTCTTTCAACCAGGTTTACTAGCCTGAACTGCATGAATTTGGATCTTCTTCATGGCAAAGGAGTTTTTACCTGGAATTTCATTCATTAAAGGTGAAAAGTGGCTTATGTCAAAAATGAGCGTTTCAGAGCGATTGGAGGCTGTTTTAGCGCTGAAAAGTGGCTTATGTGAAAAATGAGCGTTTCAGAGCGAGAGCAGCCTGTTTTTGCACTAAGCTGCATTTCACTGAAAAAAGGTCTTTCAACCAGGTTTACTAGCCTGAACTGCATGAATTTGGATCTTCTTCATGGCAAAGGAGTTTTTACCTGGAATTTCATTCATTAAAGGTGAAAAGTGGCTTATGTCAAAAATGAGCGTTTCAGAGCGATTGGAGGCTGTTTTAGCACTGTACAGTCGCCTAAGGCTGAAAAGTGGCTTATGTGAAAAATGAGCGTTTCAGAGCGAGAGCAGCCTGTTTTTGCACTAAGCTGCATTTCACTGAAAAAAGGTCTTTCAAACAGGTTTACTAGCCTGAACTGGTTGAATTTGGATCTTCTTCATGGCAAAGGAGTTTTTACCTGGAATTTCATTCATTAAAGGTGAAAAGTGGCTTATGTCAAAAATGAGCGTTTCAGAGCGATTGGAGGCTGTTTTAGCACTGTACAGTCGCCTAAGGCTGAAAAGTGGCTTATGTGAAAAATGAGCGTTTCAGAGCGATTGGAGGCTGTTTTAGCGCTGAAAAGTGGCTTATGTGAAAAATGAGCGTTTCAGAGCGAGAGGAGGCTGTTTTAGCACTGTACAGTCGCCTAAGGCTGAAAAGTGGCTTATGTGAAAAATGAGCGTTTCAGAGCGAGAGCAGCCTGTTTTTGCACTAAGCTGCATTTCACTGAAAAAAGGTCTTTCAAACAGGTTTACTAGCCTGAACTGGTTGAATTTGGATCTTCTTCATGGCAAAGGAGTTTTTACCTGGAATTTCATTCATTAAAGGTGAAAAGTGGCTTATGTCAAAAATGAGCGTTTCAGAGCGATTGGAGGCTGTTTTAGCGCTGAAAAGTGGCTTATGTGAAAAATGAGCGTTTCAGAGCGAGAGCAGCCTGTTTTTGCACTAAGCTGCATTTCACTGAAAAAAGGTCTTTCAAACAGGTTTACTAGCCTGAACTTGTTGAATTTGGATCTTCTTCATGGCAAAGGAGTTTTTACCTGGAATTTCATTCATTAAGGCTGAAAAGTGGGTTATGTAAAAAATGAGCGTTTCAGAGCGATAGGAGGCTGTTTTAGCACTGTACAGTCGCCTAAGGCTAAAAAATGTGGCTTATGTGAAAAATGAGCGTTTCAGAGAGAGAGGAGGCTGTTTTAGCACTGTACAGTCGCCTAAGGCTGAAAAGTGGCTTATGTGAAAAATGAGCGTTTCAGAGCGATTGGAGGCTGTTTTAGCGCTGAAAAGTGGCTTATGTGAAAAATGAGCGTTTCAGAGCGAGAGCAGCCTGTTTTTGCACTAAGCTGCATTTCACTGAAAAAAGGTCTTTCAAACAGGTTTACTAGCCTGAACTGGTTGAATTTGGATCTTCTTCATGGCAAAGGAGTTTTTACCTGGAATTTCATTCATTAAAGGTGAAAAGTGGCTTATGTCAAAAATGAGCGTTTCAGAGCGATTGGAGGCTGTTTTAGCGCTGAAAAGTGGCTTATGTGAAAAATGAGCGTTTCAGAGCGAGAGCAGCCTGTTTTTGCACTAAGCTGCATTTCACTGAAAAAAGGTCTTTCAAACAGGTTTACTAGCCTGAACTGGTTGAATTTGGATCTTCTTCATGGCAAAGGAGTTTTTACCTGGAATTTCATTCATTAAAGGTGAAAAGTGGCTTATGTCAAAAATGAGCGTTTCAGAGCGATTGGAGGCTGTTTTAGCACTGTACAGTCGGCTAAGGCTGAAAAGTGGCTTATGTGAAAAATGAGCGTTTCAGAGCGATTGGAGGCTGTTTTAGCGCTGAAAAGTGGCTTATGTGAAAAATGAGCGTTTCAGAGCGAGAGGAGGCTGTTTTAGCACTGTACAGTCGCCTAAGGCTGAAAAGTGGCTTATGTGAAAAATGAGCGTTTCAGAGCGATTGGAGGCTGTTTTAGCGCTGAAAAGTGGCTTATGTGAAAAATGAGCGTTTCAGAGCGAGAGCAGCCTGTTTTTGCACTAAGCTGCATTTCACTGAAAAAAGGTCTTTCAACCAGGTTTACTAGCCTGAACTGCATGAATTTGGATCTTCTTCATGGCAAAGGAGTTTTTACCTGGAATTTCATTCATTAAAGGTGAAAAGTGGCTTATGTCAAAAATGAGCGTTTCAGAGCGATTGGAGGCTGTTTTAGCACTGTACAGTCGCCTAAGGCTGAAAAGTGGCTTATGTGAAAAATGAGCGTTTCAGAGCGATTGGAGGCTGTTTTAGCGCTGAAAAGTGGCTTATGTGAAAAATGAGCGTTTCAGAGGGAGAGCAGCCTGTTTTTGCACTAAGCTGCATTTCACTGAAAAAAGGTCTTTCAACCAGGTTTACTAGCCTGAACTGCATGAATTTGGATCTTCTTCATGGCAAAGGAGTTTTTACCTGGAATTTCATTCATTAAAGGTGAAAAGTGGCTTATGTCAAAAATGAGCGTTTCAGAGCGATTGGAGGCTGTTTTAGCGCTGAAAAGTGGCTTATGTGAAAAATGAGCGTTTCAGAGCGAGAGCAGCCTGTTTTTGCACTAAGCTGCATTTCACTGAAAAAAGGTCTTTCAACCAGGTTTACTAGCCTGAACTGCATGAATTTGGATCTTCTTCATGGCAAAGGAGTTTTTACCTGGAATTTCATTCATTAAAGGTGAAAAGTGGCTTATGTCAAAAATGAGCGTTTCAGAGCGATTGGAGGCTGTTTTAGCACTGTACAGTCGCCTAAGGCTGAAAAGTGGCTTATGTGAAAAATGAGCGTTTCAGAGCGAGAGCAGCCTGTTTTTGCACTAAGCTGCATTTCACTGAAAAAAGGTCTTTCAAACAGGTTTACTAGCCTGAACTGGTTGAATTTGGATCTTCTTCATGGCAAAGGAGTTTTTACCTGGAATTTCATTCATTAAAGGTGAAAAGTGGCTTATGTCAAAAATGAGCGTTTCAGAGCGATTGGAGGCTGTTTTAGCGCTGAAAAGTGGCTTATGTGAAAAATGAGCGTTTCAGAGCGAGAGCAGCCTGTTTTTGCACTAAGCTGCATTTCACTGAAAAAAGGTCTTTCAAACAGGTTTACTAGCCTGAACTGGTTGAATTTGGATCTTCTTCATGGCAAAGGAGTTTTTACCTGGAATTTCATTCATTAAAGGTGAAAAGTGGCTTATGTCAAAAATGAGCGTTTCAGAGCGATTGGAGGCTGTTTTAGCACTGTACAGTCGGCTAAGGCTGAAAAGTGGCTTATGTGAAAAATGAGCGTTTCAGAGCGATTGGAGGCTGTTTTAGCGCTGAAAAGTGGCTTATGTGAAAAATGAGCGTTTCAGAGCGAGAGGAGGCTGTTTTAGCACTGTACAGTCGCCTAAGGCTGAAAAGTGGCTTATGTGAAAAATGAGCGTTTCAGAGCGATTGGAGGCTGTTTTAGCGCTGAAAAGTGGCTTATGTGAAAAATGAGCGTTTCAGAGCGAGAGCAGCCTGTTTTTGCACTAAGCTGCATTTCACTGAAAAAAGGTCTTTCAACCAGGTTTACTAGCCTGAACTGCATGAATTTGGATCTTCTTCATGGCAAAGGAGTTTTTACCTGGAATTTCATTCATTAAAGGTGAAAAGTGGCTTATGTCAAAAATGAGCGTTTCAGAGCGATTGGAGGCTGTTTTAGCACTGTACAGTCGCCTAAGGCTGAAAAGTGGCTTATGTGAAAAATGAGCGTTTCAGAGCGATTGGAGGCTGTTTTAGCGCTGAAAAGTGGCTTATGTGAAAAATGAGCGTTTCAGAGGGAGAGCAGCCTGTTTTTGCACTAAGCTGCATTTCACTGAAAAAAGGTCTTTCAACCAGGTTTACTAGCCTGAACTGCATGAATTTGGATCTTCTTCATGGCAAAGGAGTTTTTACCTGGAATTTCATTCATTAAAGGTGAAAAGTGGCTTATGTCAAAAATGAGCGTTTCAGAGCGATTGGAGGCTGTTTTAGCGCTGAAAAGTGGCTTATGTGAAAAATGAGCGTTTCAGAGCGAGAGCAGCCTGTTTTTGCACTAATCTGCATTTCACTGAAAAAAGGTCTTTCAACCAGGTTTACTAGCCTGAACTGCATGAATTTGGATCTTCTTCATGGCAAAGGAGTTTTTACCTGGAATTTCATTCATTAAAGGTGAAAAGTGGCTTATGTCAAAAATGAGCGTTTCAGAGCGATTGGAGGCTGTTTTAGCACTGTACAGTCGCCTAAGGCTGAAAAGTGGCTTATGTGAAAAATAAGCGTTTCAGAGCGAGAGCAGCCTGTTTTTGCACTAAGCTGCATTTCACTGAAAAAAGGTCTTTCAAACAGGTTTACTAGCCTGAACTGGTTGAATTTGGATCTTCTTCATGGCAAAGGAGTTTTTACCTGGAATTTCATTCATTAAAGGTGAAAAGTGGCTTATGTCAAAAATGAGCGTTTCAGAGCGATTGGAGGCTGTTTTAGCACTGTACAGTCGCCTAAGGCTGAAAAGTGGCTTATGTGAAAAATGAGCGTTTCAGAGCGATTGGAGGCTGTTTTAGCGCTGAAAAGTGGCTTATGTGAAAAATGAGCGTTTCAGAGCGAGAGGAGGCTGTTTTAGCACTGTACAGTCGCCTAAGGCTGAAAAGTGGCTTATGTGAAAAATGAGCGTTTCAGAGCGAGAGCAGCCTGTTTTTGCACTAAGCTGCATTTCACTGAAAAAAGGTCTTTCAAACAGGTTTACTAGCCTGAACTGGTTGAATTTGGATCTTCTTCATGGCAAAGGAGTTTTTACCTGGAATTTCATTCATTAAAGGTGAAAAGTGGCTTATGTCAAAAATGAGCGTTTCAGAGCGATTGGAGGCTGTTTTAGCGCTGAAAAGTGGCTTATGTGAAAAATGAGCGTTTCAGAGCGAGAGCAGCCTGTTTTTGCACTAAGCTGCATTTCACTGAAAAAAGGTCTTTCAAACAGGTTTACTAGCCTGAACTTGTTGAATTTGGATCTTCTTCATGGCAAAGGAGTTTTTACCTGGAATTTCATTCATTAAGGCTGAAAAGTGGGTTATGTAAAAAATGAGCGTTTCAGAGCGATAGGAGGCTGTTTTAGCACTGTACAGTCGCCTAAGGCTAAAAAATGTGGCTTATGTGAAAAATGAGCGTTTCAGAGAGAGAGGAGGCTGTTTTAGCACTGTACAGTCGCCTAAGGCTGAAAAGTGGCTTATGTGAAAAATGAGCGTTTCAGAGCGATTGGAGGCTGTTTTAGCGCTGAAAAGTGGCTTATGTGAAAAATGAGCGTTTCAGAGCGAGAGCAGCCTGTTTTTGCACTAAGCTGCATTTCACTGAAAAAAGGTCTTTCAAACAGGTTTACTAGCCTGAACTGGTTGAATTTGGATCTTCTTCATGGCAAAGGAGTTTTTACCTGGAATTTCATTCATTAAAGGTGAAAAGTGGCTTATGTCAAAAATGAGCGTTTCAGAGCGATTGGAGGCTGTTTTAGCGCTGAAAAGTGGCTTATGTGAAAAATGAGCGTTTCAGAGCGAGAGCAGCCTGTTTTTGCACTAAGCTGCATTTCACTGAAAAAAGGTCTTTCAAACAGGTTTACTAGCCTGAACTGGTTGAATTTGGATCTTCTTCATGGCAAAGGAGTTTTTACCTGGAATTTCATTCATTAAAGGTGAAAAGTGGCTTATGTCAAAAATGAGCGTTTCAGAGCGATTGGAGGCTGTTTTAGCACTGTACAGTCGGCTAAGGCTGAAAAGTGGCTTATGTGAAAAATGAGCGTTTCAGAGCGATTGGAGGCTGTTTTAGCGCTGAAAAGTGGCTTATGTGAAAAATGAGCGTTTCAGAGCGAGAGGAGGCTGTTTTAGCACTGTACAGTCGCCTAAGGCTGAAAAGTGGCTTATGTGAAAAATGAGCGTTTCAGAGCGATTGGAGGCTGTTTTAGCGCTGAAAAGTGGCTTATGTGAAAAATGAGCGTTTCAGAGCGAGAGCAGCCTGTTTTTGCACTAAGCTGCATTTCACTGA
Organism: Pagrus pagrus; assembly: GCF_965226575.1. Taxonomy (NCBI): domain Eukaryota; kingdom Metazoa; phylum Chordata; class Actinopteri; order Spariformes; family Sparidae; genus Pagrus; species Pagrus pagrus. The sequence goes on from NW_028175070.1 coordinate 15,257, forward strand.
AAAAAGGTCTTTCAACCAGGTTTACTAGCCTGAACTGCATGAATTTGGATCTTCTTCATGGCAAAGGAGTTTTTACCTGGAATTTCATTCATTAAAGGTGAAAAGTGGCTTATGTCAAAAATGAGCGTTTCAGAGCGATTGGAGGCTGTTTTAGCACTGTACAGTCGCCTAAGGCTGAAAAGTGGCTTATGTGAAAAATGAGCGTTTCAGAGCGATTGGAGGCTGTTTTAGCGCTGAAAAGTGGCTTATGTGAAAAATGAGCGTTTCAGAGGGAGAGCAGCCTGTTTTTGCACTAAGCTGCATTTCACTGAAAAAAGGTCTTTCAACCAGGTTTACTAGCCTGAACTGCATGAATTTGGATCTTCTTCATGGCAAAGGAGTTTTTACCTGGAATTTCATTCATTAAAGGTGAAAAGTGGCTTATGTCAAAAATGAGCGTTTCAGAGCGATTGGAGGCTGTTTTAGCGCTGAAAAGTGGCTTATGTGAAAAATGAGCGTTTCAGAGCGAGAGCAGCCTGTTTTTGCACTAATCTGCATTTCACTGAAAAAAGGTCTTTCAACCAGGTTTACTAGCCTGAACTGCATGAATTTGGATCTTCTTCATGGCAAAGGAGTTTTTACCTGGAATTTCATTCATTAAAGGTGAAAAGTGGCTTATGTCAAAAATGAGCGTTTCAGAGCGATTGGAGGCTGTTTTAGCACTGTACAGTCGCCTAAGGCTGAAAAGTGGCTTATGTGAAAAATAAGCGTTTCAGAGCGAGAGCAGCCTGTTTTTGCACTAAGCTGCATTTCACTGAAAAAAGGTCTTTCAAACAGGTTTACTAGCCTGAACTGGTTGAATTTGGATCTTCTTCATGGCAAAGGAGTTTTTACCTGGAATTTCATTCATTAAAGGTGAAAAGTGGCTTATGTCAAAAATGAGCGTTTCAGAGCGATTGGAGGCTGTTTTAGCACTGTACAGTCGCCTAAGGCTGAAAAGTGGCTTATGTGAAAAATGAGCGTTTCAGAGCGATTGGAGGCTGTTTTAGCGCTGAAAAGTGGCTTATGTGAAAAATGAGCGTTTCAGAGCGAGAGGAGGCTGTTTTAGCACTGTACAGTCGCCTAAGGCTGAAAAGTGGCTTATGTGAAAAATGAGCGTTTCAGAGCGAGAGCAGCCTGTTTTTGCACTAAGCTGCATTTCACTGAAAAAAGGTCTTTCAAACAGGTTTACTAGCCTGAACTGGTTGAATTTGGATCTTCTTCATGGCAAAGGAGTTTTTACCTGGAATTTCATTCATTAAAGGTGAAAAGTGGCTTATGTCAAAAATGAGCGTTTCAGAGCGATTGGAGGCTGTTTTAGCGCTGAAAAGTGGCTTATGTGAAAAATGAGCGTTTCAGAGCGAGAGCAGCCTGTTTTTGCACTAAGCTGCATTTCACTGAAAAAAGGTCTTTCAAACAGGTTTACTAGCCTGAACTTGTTGAATTTGGATCTTCTTCATGGCAAAGGAGTTTTTACCTGGAATTTCATTCATTAAGGCTGAAAAGTGGGTTATGTCAAAAATGAGCGTTTCAGAGCGATAGGAGGCTGTTTTAGCACTGTACAGTCGCCTAAGGCTAAAAAATGTGGCTTATGTGAAAAATGAGCGTTTCAGAGCGAGAGGAGGCTGTTTTAGCACTGTACAGTCGCCTAAGGCTGAAAAGTGGCTTATGTGAAAAATGAGCGTTTCAGAGCGATTGGAGGCTGTTTTAGCGCTGAAAAGTGGCTTATGTGAAAAATGAGCGTTTCAGAGCGAGAGGAGGCTGTTTTAGCACTGTACAGTCGCCTAAGGCTGAAAAGTGGCTTATGTGAAAAATGAGCGTTTCAGAGCGAGAGGAGGCTGTTTTTGCACTAAGCTGCATTTCACTGAAAAAAGGTCTTTCAACCAGGTTTACTAGCCTGAACTGGTTGAATTTGGATCTTCTTCATGGCAAAGGAGTTTTTACCTGGAATTTCATTCATTAAAGGTGAAAAGTGGCTTATGTGAAAAATGAGCGTTTCAGAGCGAGAGGAGGCTGTTTTAGCACTGTACAGTCGCCTAAGGCTGAAAAGTGGCTTATGTGAAAAATGAGCGTTTCAGAGCGATTGGAGGCTGTTTTAGCGCTGAAAAGTGGCTTATGTGAAAAATGAGCGTTTCAGAGCGAGAGCAGCCTGTTTTTGCACTGAGCTGCATTTCACTGAAAAAAGGTCTTTCAAACAGGTTTACTAGCCTGAACTGGTTGAATTTGGATCTTCTTCATGGCAAAGGAGTTTTTACCTGGAATTTCATTCATTAAAGGTGAAAAGTGGCTTATGTCAAAAATGAGCGTTTCAGAGCGATTGGAGGCTGTTTTAGCACTGTACAGTCGCCTAAGGCTGAAAAGTGGCTTATGTGAAAAATGAGCGTTTCAGAGCGATTGGAGGCTGTTTTAGCGCTGAAAAGTGGCTTATGTGAAAAATGAGCGTTTCAGAGCGAGAGCAGCCTGTTTTTGCACTAAGCTGCATTTCACTGAAAAAAGGTCTTTCAACCAGGTTTACTAGCCTGAACTGCATGAATTTGGATCTTCTTCATGGCAAAGGAGTTTTTACCTGGAATTTCATTCATTAAAGGTGAAAAGTGGCTTATGTCAAAAATGAGCGTTTCAGAGCGATTGGAGGCTGTTTTAGCACTGTACAGTCGCCTAAGGCTGAAAAGTGGCTTATGTGAAAAATGAGCGTTTCAGAGCGATTGGAGGCTGTTTTAGCGCTGAAAAGTGGCTTATGTGAAAAATGAGCGTTTCAGAGCGAGAGCAGCCTGTTTTTGCACTAAGCTGCATTTCACTGAAAAAAGGTCTTTCAACCAGGTTTACTAGCCTGAACTGCATGAATTTGGATCTTCTTCATGGCAAAGGAGTTTTTACCTGGAATTTCATTCATTAAAGGTGAAAAGTGGCTTATGTCAAAAATGAGCGTTTCAGAGCGATTGGAGGCTGTTTTAGCGCTGAAAAGTGGCTTATGTGAAAAATGAGCGTTTCAGAGCGAGAGCAGCCTGTTTTTGCACTAAGCTGCATTTCACTGAAAAAAGGTCTTTCAAACAGGTTTACTAGCCTGAACTGGTTGAATTTGGATCTTCTTCATGGCAAAGGAGTTTTTACCTGGAATTTCATTCATTAAAGGTGAAAAGTGGCTTATGTCAAAAATGAGCGTTTCAGAGCGATTGGAGGCTGTTTTAGCACTGTACAGTCGCCTAAGGCTGAAAAGTGGCTTATGTGAAAAATGAGCGTTTCAGAGCGATTGGAGGCTGTTTTAGCGCTGAAAAGTGGCTTATGTGAAAAATGAGCGTTTCAGAGCGAGAGGAGGCTGTTTTAGCACTGTACAGTCGCCTAAGGCTGAAAAGTGGCTTATGTGAAAAATGAGCGTTTCAGAGCGAGAGCAGCCTGTTTTTGCACTAAGCTGCATTTCACTGAAAAAAGGTCTTTCAAACAGGTTTACTAGCCTGAACTGGTTGAATTTGGATCTTCTTCATGGCAAAGGAGTTTTTACCTGGAATTTCATTCATTAAAGGTGAAAAGTGGCTTATGTCAAAAATGAGCGTTTCAGAGCGATTGGAGGCTGTTTTAGCGCTGAAAAGTGGCTTATGTGAAAAATGAGCGTTTCAGAGCGAGAGCAGCCTGTTTTTGCACTAAGCTGCATTTCACTGAAAAAAGGTCTTTCAAACAGGTTTACTAGCCTGAACTTGTTGAATTTGGATCTTCTTCATGGCAAAGGAGTTTTTACCTGGAATTTCATTCATTAAAGGTGAAAAGTGGCTTATGTCAAAAATGAGCGTTTCAGAGCGATTGGAGGCTGTTTTAGCGCTGAAAAGTGGCTTATGTGAAAAATGAGCGTTTCAGAGCGAGAGCAGCCTGTTTTTGCACTAAGCTGCATTTCACTGAAAAAAGGTCTTTCAAACAGGTTTACTAGCCTGAACTGGTTGAATTTGGATCTTCTTCATGGCAAAGGAGTTTTTACCTGGAATTTCATTCATTAAAGGTGAAAAGTGGCTTATGTCAAAAATGAGCGTTTCAGAGCGATTGGAGGCTGTTTTAGCACTGTACAGTCGCCTAAGGCTGAAAAGTGGCTTATGTGAAAAATGAGCGTTTCAGAGCGAGAGCAGCCTGTTTTTGCACTAAGCTGCATTTCACTGAAAAAAGGTCTTTCAAACAGGTTTACTAGCCTGAACTGGTTGAATTTGGATCTTCTTCATGGCAAAGGAGTTTTTACCTGGAATTTCATTCATTAAAGGTGAAAAGTGGCTTATGTCAAAAATGAGCGTTTCAGAGCGATTGGAGGCTGTTTTAGCGCTGAAAAGTGGCTTATGTGAAAAATGAGCGTTTCAGAGCGAGAGCAGCCTGTTTTTGCACTAAGCTGCATTTCACTGAAAAAAGGTCTTTCAAACAGGTTTACTAGCCTGAACTGGTTGAATTTGGATCTTCTTCATGGCAAAGGAGTTTTTACCTGGAATTTCATTCATTAAAGGTGAAAAGTGGCTTATGTCAAAAATGAGCGTTTCAGAGCGATTGGAGGCTGTTTTAGCACTGTACAGTCGCCTAAGGCTGAAAAGTGGCTTATGTGAAAAATGAGCGTTTCAGAGCGATTGGAGGCTGTTTTAGCGCTGAAAAGTGGCTTATGTGAAAAATGAGCGTTTCAGAGCGAGAGGAGGCTGTTTTAGCACTGTACAGTCGCCTAAGGCTGAAAAGTGGCTTATGTGAAAAATGAGCGTTTCAGAGCGAGAGCAGCCTGTTTTTGCACTAAGCTGCATTTCACTGAAAAAAGGTCTTTCAAACAGGTTTACTAGCCTGAACTGGTTGAATTTGGATCTTCTTCATGGCAAAGGAGTTTTTACCTGGAATTTCATTCATTAAAGGTGAAAAGTGGCTTATGTCAAAAATGAGCGTTTCAGAGCGATTGGAGGCTGTTTTAGCACTGTACAGTCGCCTAAGGCTGAAAAGTGGCTTATGTGAAAAATGAGCGTTTCAGAGCGATTGGAGGCTGTTTTAGCGCTGAAAAGTGGCTTATGTGAAAAATGAGCGTTTCAGAGCGAGAGGAGGCTGTTTTAGCACTGTACAGTCGCCTAAGGCTGAAAAGTGGCTTATGTGAAAAATGAGCGTTTCAGAGCGAGAGCAGCCTGTTTTTGCACTAAGCTGCATTTCACTGAAAAAAGGTCTTTCAACCAGGTTTACTAGCCTGAACTGGTTGAATTTGGATCTTCTTCATGGCAAAGGAGTTTTTACCTGGAATTTCATTCATTAAAGGTGAAAAGTGGCTTATGTGAAAAATGAGCGTTTCAGAGCGAGAGGAGGCTGTTTTAGCACTGTACAGTCGCCTAAGGCTGAAAAGTGGCTTATGTGAAAAATGAGCGTTTCAGAGCGATTGGAGGCTGTTTTAGCGCTGAAAAGTGGCTTATGTGAAAAATGAGCGTTTCAGAGCGAGAGCAGCCTGTTTTTGCACTAAGCTGCATTTCACTGAAAAAAGGTGTTTCAAACAGGTTTACTAGCCTGAACTGGTTGAATTTGGATCTTCTTCATGCGAAGGAGTTTTTACCTGGAATTTCATTCATTAAGGCTGAAAAGTGGGTTATGTCAAAAATGAGCGTTTCAGAGCGATAGGAGGCTGTTTTAGCACTGTACAGTCGCCTAAGGCTGAAAAGTGGCTTATGTGAAAAATGAGCGTTTCAGAGCGAGAGGAGGCTGTTTTAGCACTGTACAGTCGCCTAAGGCTGAAAAGTGGCTTATGTGAAAAATGAGCGTTTCAGAGCGAGAGGAGGCTGTTTTAGCACTGTACAGTCGCCTAAGGCTGAAAAGTGGCTTATGTGAAAAATGAGCGTTTCAGAGCGAGAGCAGCCTGTTTTTGCACTAAGCTGCATTTCACTGAAAAAAGGTCTTTCAACCAGGTTTACTAGCCTGAACTGCATGAATTTGGATCTTCTTCATGGCAAAGGAGTTTTTACCTGGAATTTCATTCATTAAAGGTGAAAAGTGGCTTATGTCAAAAATGAGCGTTTCAGAGCGATTGGAGGCTGTTTTAGCGCTGAAAAGTGGCTTATGTGAAAAATGAGCGTTTCAGAGCGAGAGCAGCCTGTTTTTGCACTAAGCTGCATTTCACTGAAAAAAGGTCTTTCAACCAGGTTTACTTGCCTGAACTGCATGAATTTGGATCTTCTTCATGGCAAAGGAGTTTTTACCTGGAATTTCATTCATTAAAGGTGAAAAGTGGCTTATGTCAAAAATGAGCGTTTCAGAGCGATTGGAGGCTGTTTTAGCACTGTACAGTCGCCTAAGGCTGAAAAGTGGCTTATGTGAAAAATGAGCGTTTCAGAGCGATTGGAGGCTGTTTTAGCGCTGAAAAGTGGCTTATGTGAAAAATGAGCGTTTCAGAGCGAGAGGAGGCTGTTTTAGCACTGTACAGTCGCCTAAGGCTGAAAAGTGGCTTATGTGAAAAATGAGCGTTTCAGAGCGATTGGAGGCTGTTTTAGCGCTGAAAAGTGGCTTATGTGAAAAATGAGCGTTTCAGAGCGAGAGCAGCCTGTTTTTGCACTAAGCTGCATTTCACTGAAAAAAGGTCTTTCAAACAGGTTTACTAGCCTGAACTGGTTGAATTTGGATCTTCTTCATGGCAAAGGAGTTTTTACCTGGAATTTCATTCATTAAAGGTGAAAAGTGGCTTATGTCAAAAATGAGCGTTTCAGAGCGATTGGAGGCTGTTTTAGCACTGTACAGTCGCCTAAGGCTGAAAAGTGGCTTATGTGAAAAATGAGCGTTTCAGAGCGATTGGAGGCTGTTTTAGCGCTGAAAAGTGGCTTATGTGAAAAATGAGCGTTTCAGAGCGAGAGGAGGCTGTTTTAGCACTGTACAGTCGCCTAAGGCTGAAAAGTGGCTTATGTGAAAAATGAGCGTTTCAGAGCGAGAGCAGCCTGTTTTTGCACTAAGCTGCATTTCACTGAAAAAAGGTCTTTCAAACAGGTTTACTAGCCTGAACTGGTTGAATTTGGATCTTCTTCATGGCAAAGGAGTTTTTACCTGGAATTTCATTCATTAAAGGTGAAAAGTGGCTTATGTCAAAAATGAGCGTTTCAGAGCGATTGGAGGCTGTTTTAGCACTGTACAGTCGCCTTAGGCTGAAAAGTGGCTTATGTGAAAAATGAGCGTTTCAGAGCGATTGGAGGCTGTTTTAGCGCTGAAAAGTGGCTTATGTGAAAAATGAGCGTTTCAGAGCGAGAGGAGGCTGTTTTAGCACTGTACAGTCGCCTAAGGCTGAAAAGTGGCTTATGTGAAAAATGAGCGTTTCAGAGCGAGAGCAGCCTGTTTTTGCACTAAGCTGCATTTCACTGAAAAAAGGTCTTTCAACCAGGTTTACTAGCCTGAACTGGTTGAATTTGGATCTTCTTCATGGCAAAGGAGTTTTTACCTGGAATTTCATTCATTAAAGGTGAAAAGTGGCTTATGTGAAAAATGAGCGTTTCAGAGCGAGAGGAGGCTGTTTTAGCACTGTACAGTCGCCTAAGGCTGAAAAGTGGCTTATGTGAAAAATGAGCGTTTCAGAGCGATTGGAGGCTGTTTTAGCGCTGAAAAGTGGCTTATGTGAAAAATGAGCGTTTCAGAGCGAGAGCAGCCTGTTTTTGCACTAAGCTGCATTTCACTGAAAAAAGGTCTTTCAAACAGGTTTACTAGCCTGAACTTGTTGAATTTGGATCTTCTTCATGGCAAAGGAGTTTTTACCTGGAATTTCATTCATTAAGGCTGAAAAGTGGGTTATGTCAAAAATGAGCGTTTCAGAGCGATAGGAGGCTGTTTTAGCACTGTACAGTCGCCTAAGGCTGAAAAGTGGCTTATGTGAAAAATGAGCGTTTCAGAGCGATTGGAGGCTGTTTTAGCGCTGAAAAGTGGCTTATGTGAAAAATGAGCGTTTCAGAGCGAGAGGAGGCTGTTTTAGCACTGTACAGTCGCCTAAGGCTGAAAAGTGGCTTATGTGAAAAATGAGCGTTTCAGAGCGAGAGCAGCCTGTTTTTGCACTAAGCTGCATTTCACTGAAAAAAGGTCTTTCAAACAGGTTTACTAGCCTGAACTGGTTGAATTTGGATCTTCTTCATGGCAAAGGAGTTTTTACCTGGAATTTCATTCATTAAAGGTGAAAAGTGGCTTATGTCAAAAATGAGCGTTTCAGAGCGATTGGAGGCTGTTTTAGCACTGTACAGTCGCCTAAGGCTGAAAAGTGGCTTATGTGAAAAATGAGCGTTTCAGAGCGATTGGAGGCTGTTTTAGCGCTGAAAAGTGGCTTATGTGAAAAATGAGCGTTTCAGAGCGAGAGGAGGCTGTTTTAGCACTGTACAGTCGCCTAAGGCTGAAAAGTGGCTTATGTGAAAAATGAGCGTTTCAGAGCGAGAGCAGCCTGTTTTTGCACTAAGCTGCATTTCACTGAAAAAAGGTCTTTCAACCAGGTTTACTAGCCTGAACTGGTTGAATTTGGATCTTCTTCATGGCAAAGGAGTTTTTACCTGGAATTTCATTCATTAAAGGTGAAAAGTGGCTTATGTGAAAAATGAGCGTTTCAGAGCGAGAGGAGGCTGTTTTAGCACTGTACAGTCGCCTAAGGCTGAAAAGTGGCTTATGTGAAAAATGAGCGTTTCAGAGCGATTGGAGGCTGTTTTAGCGCTGAAAAGTGGCTTATGTGAAAAATGAGCGTTTCAGAGCGAGAGCAGCCTGTTTTTGCACTAAGCTGCATTTCACTGAAAAAAGGTCTTTCAAACAGGTTTACTAGCCTGAACTTGTTGAATTTGGATCTTCTTCATGGCAAAGGAGTTTTTACCTGGAATTTCATTCATTAAGGCTGAAAAGTGGGTTATGTCAAAAATGAGCGTTTCAGAGCGATAGGAGGCTGTTTTAGCACTGTACAGTCGCCTAAGGCTGAAAAGTGGCTTATGTGAAAAATGAGCGTTTCAGAGAGATTGGAGGCTGTTTTAGCGCTGAAAAGTGGCTTATGTGAAAAATGAGCGTTTCAGAGCGAGAGCAGCCTGTTTTTGCACTAAGCTGCATTTCACTGAAAAAAGGTCTTTCAAACAGGTTTACTAGCCTGAACTGGTTGAATTTGGATCTTCTTCATGGCAAAGGAGTTTTTACCTGGAATTTCATTCATTAAAGGTGAAAAGTGGCTTATGTCAAAAATGAGCGTTTCAGAGCGATTGGAGGCTGTTTTAGCACTGTACAGTCGCCTAAGGCTGAAAAGTGGCTTATGTGAAAAATGAGCGTTTCAGAGCGAGAGCAGCCTGTTTTTGCACTAAGCTGCATTTCACTGAAAAAAGGTCTTTCAAACAGGTTTACTAGCCTGAACTGGTTGAATTTGGATCTTCTTCATGGCAAAGGAGTTTTTACCTGGAATTTCATTCATTAAAGGTGAAAAGTGGCTTATGTCAAAAATGAGCGTTTCAGAGCGATTGGAGGCTGTTTTAGCACTGTACAGTCGCCTAAGGCTGAAAAGTGGCTTATGTGAAAAATGAGCGTTTCAGAGCGATTGGAGGCTGTTTTAGCGCTGAAAAGTGGCTTATGTGAAAAATGAGCGTTTCAGAGCGAGAGCAGCCTGTTTTTGCACTAAGCTGCATTTCACTGAAAAAAGGTCTTTCAAACAGGTTTACTAGCCTGAACTGGTTGAATTTGGATCTTCTTCATGGCAAAGGAGTTTTTACCTGGAATTTCATTCATTAAAGGTGAAAAGTGGCTTATGTCAAAAATGAGCGTTTCAGAGCGATTGGAGGCTGTTTTAGCACTGTACAGTCGCCTTAGGCTGAAAAGTGGCTTATGTGAAAAATGAGCGTTTCAGAGCGATTGGAGGCTGTTTTAGCGCTGAAAAGTGGCTTATGTGAAAAATGAGCGTTTCAGAGCGAGAGGAGGCTGTTTTAGCACTGTACAGTCGCCTAAGGCTGAAAAGTGGCTTATGTGAAAAATGAGCGTTTCAGAGCGAGAGCAGCCTGTTTTTGCACTAAGCTGCATTTCACTGAAAAAAGGTCTTTCAACCAGGTTTACTAGCCTGAACTGGTTGAATTTGGATCTTCTTCATGGCAAAGGAGTTTTTACCTGGAATTTCATTCATTAAAGGTGAAAAGTGGCTTATGTGAAAAATGAGCGTTTCAGAGCGAGAGGAGGCTGTTTTAGCACTGTACAGTCGCCTAAGGCTGAAAAGTGGCTTATGTGAAAAATGAGCGTTTCAGAGCGATTGGAGGCTGTTTTAGCGCTGAAAAGTGGCTTATGTGAAAAATGAGCGTTTCAGAGCGAGAGCAGCCTGTTTTTGCACTAAGCTGCATTTCACTGAAAAAAGGTCTTTCAAACAGGTTTACTAGCCTGAACTTGTTGAATTTGGATCTTCTTCATGGCAAAGGAGTTTTTACCTGGAATTTCATTCATTAAGGCTGAAAAGTGGGTTATGTCAAAAATGAGCGTTTCAGAGCGATAGGAGGCTGTTTTAGCACTGTACAGTCGCCTAAGGCTGAAAAGTGGCTTATGTGAAAAATGAGCGTTTCAGAGCGATTGGAGGCTGTTTTAGCGCTGAAAAGTGGCTTATGTGAAAAATGAGCGTTTCAGAGCGAGAGGAGGCTGTTTTAGCACTGTACAGTCGCCTAAGGCTGAAAAGTGGCTTATGTGAAAAATGAGCGTTTCAGAGCGAGAGCAGCCTGTTTTTGCACTAAGCTGCATTTCACTGAAAAAAGGTCTTTCAAACAGGTTTACTAGCCTGAACTGGTTGAATTTGGATCTTCTTCATGGCAAAGGAGTTTTTACCTGGAATTTCATTCATTAAAGGTGAAAAGTGGCTTATGTCAAAAATGAGCGTTTCAGAGCGATTGGAGGCTGTTTTAGCACTGTACAGTCGCCTAAGGCTGAAAAGTGGCTTATGTGAAAAATGAGCGTTTCAGAGCGATTGGAGGCTGTTTTAGCGCTGAAAAGTGGCTTATGTGAAAAATGAGCGTTTCAGAGCGAGAGGAGGCTGTTTTAGCACTGTACAGTCGCCTAAGGCTGAAAAGTGGCTTATGTGAAAAATGAGCGTTTCAGAGCGAGAGCAGCCTGTTTTTGCACTAAGCTGCATTTCACTGAAAAAAGGTCTTTCAAACAGGTTTACTAGCCTGAACTTGTTGAATTTGGATCTTCTTCATGGCAAAGGAGTTTTTACCTGGAATTTCATTCATTAAGGCTGAAAAGTGGGTTATGTCAAAAATGAGCGTTTCAGAGCGATAGGAGGCTGTTTTAGCACTGTACAGTCGCCTAAGGCTGAAAAGTGGCTTATGTGAAAAATGAGCGTTTCAGAGCGATTGGAGGCTGTTTTAGCGCTGAAAAGTGGCTTATGTGAAAAATGAGCGTTTCAGAGCGAGAGGAGGCTGTTTTAGCACTGTACAGTCGCCTAAGGCTGAAAAGTGGCTTATGTGAAAAATGAGCGTTTCAGAGCGAGAGCAGCCTGTTTTTGCACTAAGCTGCATTTCACTGAAAAAAGGTCTTTCAAACAGGTTTACTAGCCTGAACTGGTTGAATTTGGATCTTCTTCATGGCAAAGGAGTTTTTACCTGGAATTTCATTCATTAAAGGTGAAAAGTGGCTTATGTCAAAAATGAGCGTTTCAGAGCGATTGGAGGCTGTTTTAGCACTGTACAGTCGCCTTAGGCTGAAAAGTGGCTTATGTGAAAAATGAGCGTTTCAGAGCGATTGGAGGCTGTTTTAGCGCTGAAAAGTGGCTTATGTGAAAAATGAGCGTTTCAGAGCGAGAGCAGCCTGTTTTTGCACTAAGCTGCATTTCACTGAAAAAAGGTCTTTCAAACAGGTTTACTAGCCTGAACTTGTTGAATTTGGATCTTCTTCATGGCAAAGGAGTTTTTACCTGGAATTTCATTCATTAAGGCTGAAAAGTGGGTTATGTCAAAAATGAGCGTTTCAGAGCGATAGGAGGCTGTTTTAGCACTGTACAGTCGCCTAAGGCTGAAAAGTGGCTTATGTGAAAAATGAGCGTTTCAGAGCGATTGGAGGCTGTTTTAGCGCTGAAAAGTGGCTTATGTGAAAAATGAGCGTTTCAGAGCGAGAGGAGGCTGTTTTAGCACTGTACAGTCGCCTAAGGCTGAAAAGTGGCTTATGTGAAAAATGAGCGTTTCAGAGCGAGAGCAGCCTGTTTTTGCACTAAGCTGCATTTCACTGAAAAAAGGTCTTTCAAACAGGTTTACTAGCCTGAACTGGTTGAATTTGGATCTTCTTCATGGCAAAGGAGTTTTTACCTGGAATTTCATTCATTAAAGGTGAAAAGTGGCTTATGTCAAAAATGAGCGTTTCAGAGCGATTGGAGGCTGTTTTAGCACTGTACAGTCGCCTTAGGCTGAAAAGTGGCTTATGTGAAAAATGAGCGTTTCAGAGCGATTGGAGGCTGTTTTAGCGCTGAAAAGTGGCTTATGTGAAAAATGAGCGTTTCAGAGCGAGAGGAGGCTGTTTTAGCACTGTACAGTCGCCTAAGGCTGAAAAGTGGCTTATGTGAAAAATGAGCGTTTCAGAGCGAGAGCAGCCTGTTTTTGCACTAAGCTGCATTTCACTGAAAAAAGGTCTTTCAACCAGGTTTACTAGCCTGAACTGGTTGAATTTGGATCTTCTTCATGGCAAAGGAGTTTTTACCTGGAATTTCATTCATTAAAGGTGAAAAGTGGCTTATGTGAAAAATGAGCGTTTCAGAGCGAGAGGAGGCTGTTTTAGCACTGTACAGTCGCCTAAGGCTGAAAAGTGGCTTATGTGAAAAATGAGCGTTTCAGAGCGATTGGAGGCTGTTTTAGCGCTGAAAAGTGGCTTATGTGAAAAATGAGCGTTTCAGAGCGAGAGCAGCCTGTTTTTGCACTAAGCTGCATTTCACTGAAAAAAGGTCTTTCAAACAGGTTTACTAGCCTGAACTTGTTGAATTTGGATCTTCTTCATGGCAAAGGAGTTTTTACCTGGAATTTCATTCATTAAGGCTGAAAAGTGGGTTATGTCAAAAATGAGCGTTTCAGAGCGATAGGAGGCTGTTTTAGCACTGTACAGTCGCCTAAGGCTGAAAAGTGGCTTATGTGAAAAATGAGCGTTTCAGAGCGATTGGAGGCTGTTTTAGCGCTGAAAAGTGGCTTATGTGAAAAATGAGCGTTTCAGAGCGAGAGGAGGCTGTTTTAGCACTGTACAGTCGCCTAAGGCTGAAAAGTGGCTTATGTGAAAAATGAGCGTTTCAGAGCGAGAGCAGCCTGTTTTTGCACTAAGCTGCATTTCACTGAAAAAAGGTCTTTCAAACAGGTTTACTAGCCTGAACTGGTTGAATTTGGATCTTCTTCATGGCAAAGGAGTTTTTACCTGGAATTTCATTCATTAAAGGTGAAAAGTGGCTTATGTCAAAAATGAGCGTTTCAGAGCGATTGGAGGCTGTTTTAGCACTGTACAGTCGCCTAAGGCTGAAAAGTGGCTTATGTGAAAAATGAGCGTTTCAGAGCGATTGGAGGCTGTTTTAGCGCTGAAAAGTGGCTTATGTGAAAAATGAGCGTTTCAGAGCGAGAGGAGGCTGTTTTAGCACTGTACAGTCGCCTAAGGCTGAAAAGTGGCTTATGTGAAAAATGAGCGTTTCAGAGCGAGAGCAGCCTGTTTTTGCACTAAGCTGCATTTCACTGAAAAAAGGTCTTTCAAACAGGTTTACTAGCCTGAACTGGTTGAATTTGGATCTTCTTCATGGCAAAGGAGTTTTTACCTGGAATTTCATTCATTAAAGGTGAAAAGTGGCTTATGTCAAAAATGAGCGTTTCAGAGCGATTGGAGGCTGTTTTAGCACTGTACAGTCGCCTTAGGCTGAAAAGTGGCTTATGTGAAAAATGAGCGTTTCAGAGCGATTGGAGGCTGTTTTAGCGCTGAAAAGTGGCTTATGTGAAAAATGAGCGTTTCAGAGCGAGAGGAGGCTGTTTTAGCACTGTACAGTCGCCTAAGGCTGAAAAGTGGCTTATGTGAAAAATGAGCGTTTCAGAGCGAGAGCAGCCTGTTTTTGCACTAAGCTGCATTTCACTGAAAAAAGGTCTTTCAACCAGGTTTACTAGCCTGAACTGGTTGAATTTGGATCTTCTTCATGGCAAAGGAGTTTTTACCTGGAATTTCATTCATTAAAGGTGAAAAGTGGCTTATGTGAAAAATGAGCGTTTCAGAGCGAGAGGAGGCTGTTTTAGCACTGTACAGTCGCCTAAGGCTGAAAAGTGGCTTATGTGAAAAATGAGCGTTTCAGAGCGATTGGAGGCTGTTTTAGCGCTGAAAAGTGGCTTATGTGAAAAATGAGCGTTTCAGAGCGAGAGCAGCCTGTTTTTGCACTAAGCTGCATTTCACTGAAAAAAGGTCTTTCAAACAGGTTTACTAGCCTGAACTTGTTGAATTTGGATCTTCTTCATGGCAAAGGAGTTTTTACCTGGAATTTCATTCATTAAGGCTGAAAAGTGGGTTATGTCAAAAATGAGCGTTTCAGAGCGATAGGAGGCTGTTTTAGCACTGTACAGTCGCCTAAGGCTGAAAAGTGGCTTATGTGAAAAATGAGCGTTTCAGAGCGATTGGAGGCTGTTTTAGCGCTGAAAAGTGGCTTATGTGAAAAATGAGCGTTTCAGAGCGAGAGGAGGCTGTTTTAGCACTGTACAGTCGCCTAAGGCTGAAAAGTGGCTTATGTGAAAAATGAGCGTTTCAGAGCGAGAGCAGCCTGTTTTTGCACTAAGCTGCATTTCACTGAAAAAAGGTCTTTCAAACAGGTTTACTAGCCTGAACTGGTTGAATTTGGATCTTCTTCATGGCAAAGGAGTTTTTACCTGGAATTTCATTCATTAAAGGTGAAAAGTGGCTTATGTCAAAAATGAGCGTTTCAGAGCGATTGGAGGCTGTTTTAGCACTGTACAGTCGCCTAAGGCTGAAAAGTGGCTTATGTGAAAAATGAGCGTTTCAGAGCGATTGGAGGCTGTTTTAGCGCTGAAAAGTGGCTTATGTGAAAAATGAGCGTTTCAGAGCGAGAGGAGGCTGTTTTAGCACTGTACAGTCGCCTAAGGCTGAAAAGTGGCTTATGTGAAAAATGAGCGTTTCAGAGCGAGAGCAGCCTGTTTTTGCACTAAGCTGCATTTCACTGAAAAAAGGTCTTTCAACCAGGTTTACTAGCCTGAACTGGTTGAATTTGGATCTTCTTCATGGCAAAGGAGTTTTTACCTGGAATTTCATTCATTAAAGGTGAAAAGTGGCTTATGTGAAAAATGAGCGTTTCAGAGCGAGAGGAGGCTGTTTTAGCACTGTACAGTCGCCTAAGGCTGAAAAGTGGCTTATGTGAAAAATGAGCGTTTCAGAGCGATTGGAGGCTGTTTTAGCGCTGAAAAGTGGCTTATGTGAAAAATGAGCGTTTCAGAGCGAGAGCAGCCTGTTTTTGCACTAAGCTGCATTTCACTGAAAAAAGGTCTTTCAAACAGGTTTACTAGCCTGAACTTGTTGAATTTGGATCTTCTTCATGGCAAAGGAGTTTTTACCTGGAATTTCATTCATTAAGGCTGAAAAGTGGGTTATGTCAAAAATGAGCGTTTCAGAGCGATAGGAGGCTGTTTTAGCACTGTACAGTCGCCTAAGGCTGAAAAGTGGCTTATGTGAAAAATGAGCGTTTCAGAGAGATTGGAGGCTGTTTTAGCGCTGAAAAGTGGCTTATGTGAAAAATGAGCGTTTCAGAGCGAGAGCAGCCTGTTTTTGCACTAAGCTGCATTTCACTGAAAAAAGGTCTTTCAAACAGGTTTACTAGCCTGAACTGGTTGAATTTGGATCTTCTTCATGGCAAAGGAGTTTTTACCTGGAATTTCATTCATTAAAGGTGAAAAGTGGCTTATGTCAAAAATGAGCGTTTCAGAGCGATTGGAGGCTGTTTTAGCACTGTACAGTCGCCTAAGGCTGAAAAGTGGCTTATGTGAAAAATGAGCGTTTCAGAGCGAGAGCAGCCTGTTTTTGCACTAAGCTGCATTTCACTGAAAAAAGGTCTTTCAAACAGGTTTACTAGCCTGAACTGGTTGAATTTGGATCTTCTTCATGGCAAAGGAGTTTTTACCTGGAATTTCATTCATTAAAGGTGAAAAGTGGCTTATGTCAAAAATGAGCGTTTCAGAGCGATTGGAGGCTGTTTTAGCACTGTACAGTCGCCTAAGGCTGAAAAGTGGCTTATGTGAAAAATGAGCGTTTCAGAGCGAGAGCAGCCTGTTTTTGCACTAAGCTGCATTTCACTGAAAAAAGGTCTTTCAAACAGGTTTACTAGCCTGAACTGGTTGAATTTGGATCTTCTTCATGGCAAAGGAGTTTTTACCTGGAATTTCATTCATTAAAGGTGAAAAGTGGCTTATGTGAAAAATGAGCGTTTCAGAGCGAGAGGAGGCTGTTTTTGCACTGTACAGTCGCCTATAAGGCTGAAAAGTGGCTTATGTGAAAAATGAGCGTTTCAGAGCGAGAGCAGCCTGTTTTTGCACTAAGCTGCATTTCACTGAAAAAAGGTCTTTCAAACAGGTTTACTAGCCTGAACTGGTTGAATTTGGATCTTCTTCATGGCAAAGGAGTTTTTACCTGGAATTTCATTCATTAAAGGTGAAAAGTGGCTTATGTCAAAAATGAGCGTTTCAGAGCGATTGGAGGCTGTTTTAGCGCTGAAAAGTGGCTTATGTGAAAAATGAGCGTTTCAGAGCGAGAGCAGCCTGTTTTTGCACTAAGCTGCATTTCACTGAAAAAAGGTCTTTCAAACAGGTTTACTAGCCTGAACTGGTTGAATTTGGATCTTCTTCATGGCAAAGGAGTTTTTACCTGGAATTTCATTCATTAAAGGTGAAAAGTGGCTTATGTCAAAAATGAGCGTTTCAGAGCGATTGGAGGCTGTTTTAGCACTGTACAGTCGCCTAAGGCTGAAAAGTGGCTTATGTGAAAAATGAGCGTTTCAGAGCGAGAGCAGCCTGTTTTTGCACTAAGCTGCATTTCACTGAAAAAAGGTCTTTCAAACAGGTTTACTAGCCTGAACTGGTTGAATTTGGATCTTCTTCATGGCAAAGGAGTTTTTACCTGGAATTTCATTCATTAAAGGTGAAAAGTGGCTTATGTGAAAAATGAGCGTTTCAGAGCGAGAGCAGCCTGTTTTTGCACTAAGCTGCATTTCACTGAAAAAAGGTCTTTCAAACAGGTTTACTAGCCTGAACTGGTTGAATTTGGATCTTCTTCATGGCAAAGGAGTTTTTACTTGGAATTTCATTCATTAAAGGTGAAAAGTGGCTTATGTCAAAAATGAGCGTTTCAGAGCGATTGGAGGCTGTTTTAGCACTGTACAGTCGCCTAAGGCTGAAAAGTGGCTTATGTGAAAAATGAGCGTTTCAGAGCGAGAGCAGCCTGTTTTTGCACTAAGCTGCATTTCACTGAAAAAAGGTCTTTCAAACAGGTTTACTAGCCTGAACTGGTTGAATTTGGATCTTCTTCATGGCAAAGGAGTTTTTACCTGGAATTTCATTCATTAAAGGTGAAAAGTGGCTTATGTCAAAAATGAGCGTTTCAGAGCGATTGGAGGCTGTTTTAGCGCTGAAAAGTGGCTTATGTGAAAAATGAGCGTTTCAGAGCGAGAGCAGCCTGTTTTTGCACTAAGCTGCATTTCACTGAAAAAAGGTCTTTCAAACAGGTTTACTAGCCTGAACTGGTTGAATTTGGATCTTCTTCATGGCAAAGGAGTTTTTACCTGGAATTTCATTCATTAAAGGTGAAAAGTGGCTTATGTCAAAAATGAGCGTTTCAGAGCGATTGGAGGCTGTTTTAGCACTGTACAGTCGCCTAAGGCTGAAAAGTGGCTTATGTGAAAAATGAGCGTTTCAGAGCGAGAGCAGCCTGTTTTTGCACTAAGCTGCATTTCACTGAAAAAAGGTCTTTCAAACAGGTTTACTAGCCTGAACTGGTTGAATTTGGATCTTCTTCATGGCAAAGGAGTTTTTACCTGGAATTTCATTCATTAAAGGTGAAAAGTGGCTTATGTCAAAAATGAGCGTTTCAGAGCGATTGGAGGCTGTTTTAGCGCTGAAAAGTGGCTTATGTGAAAAATGAGCGTTTCAGAGCGAGAGCAGCCTGTTTTTGCACTAAGCTGCATTTCACTGAAAAAAGGTCTTTCAAACAGGTTTACTAGCCTGAACTGGTTGAATTTGGATCTTCTTCATGGCAAAGGAGTTTTTACCTGGAATTTAATTCATAAAGGCTGAAAAGTGGGTTATGTCAAAAATGAGCGTTTCAGAGCGATAGGAGGCTGTTTTAGCACTGTACAGTCTCCTAAGGCTGAAAAGTGGCTTATGTGAAAAATGAGCGTTTCAGAGCGAGAGCAGCCTGTTTTTGCACTAAGCTGCATTTCACTGAAAAAAGGTCTTTCAAACAGGTTTACTAGCCTGAACTGGTTGAATTTGGATCTTCTTCATGGCAAAGGAGTTTTTACCTGGAATTTCATTCATTAAAGGTGAAAAGTGGCTTATGTCAAAAATGAGCGTTTCAGAGCGATTGGAGGCTGTTTTAGCGCTGAAAAGTGGCTTATGTGAAAAATGAGCGTTTCAGAGCGAGAGCAGCCTGTTTTTGCAC
This sequence comes from Pagrus pagrus, assembly GCF_965226575.1. NCBI lineage: Eukaryota > Metazoa > Chordata > Actinopteri > Spariformes > Sparidae > Pagrus > Pagrus pagrus. The sequence goes on from NW_028175070.1 coordinate 33,866, forward strand.
TAAGCTGCATTTCACTGAAAAAAGGTCTTTCAAACAGGTTTACTAGCCTGAACTGGTTGAATTTGGATCTTCTTCATGGCAAAGGAGTTTTTACCTGGAATTTCATTCATTAAAGGTGAAAAGTGGCTTATGTCAAAAATGAGCGTTTCAGAGCGATTGGAGGCTGTTTTAGCACTGTACAGTCGCCTAAGGCTGAAAAGTGGCTTATGTGAAAAATGAGCGTTTCAGAGCGAGAGCAGCCTGTTTTTGCACTAAGCTGCATTTCACTGAAAAAAGGTCTTTCAACCAGGTTTACTAGCCTGAACTGCATGAATTTGGATCTTCTTCATGGCAAAGGAGTTTTTACCTGGAATTTCATTCATTAAAGGTGAAAAGTGGCTTATGTCAAAAATGAGCGTTTCAGAGCGATTGGAGGCTGTTTTAGCGCTGAAAAGTGGCTTATGTGAAAAATGAGCGTTTCAGAGCGAGAGCAGCCTGTTTTTGCACTAAGCTGCATTTCACTGAAAAAAGGTCTTTCAAACAGGTTTACTAGCCTGAACTGGTTGAATTTGGATCTTCTTCATGGCAAAGGAGTTTTTACCTGGAATTTCATTCATTAAAGGTGAAAAGTGGCTTATGTCAAAAATGAGCGTTTCAGAGCGATTGGAGGCTGTTTTAGCGCTGAAAAGTGGCTTATGTGAAAAATGAGCGTTTCAGAGCGAGAGCAGCCTGTTTTTGCACTAAGCTGCATTTCACTGAAAAAAGGTCTTTCAACCAGGTTTACTAGCCTGAACTGCAAGAATTTGGATCTTCTTCATGGCAAAGGAGTTTTTACCTGGAATTTCATTCATTAAGGCTGAAAAGTGGGTTATGTCAAAAATGAGCGTTTCAGAGCGATAGGAGGCTGTTTTAGCACTGTACAGTCGCCTAAGGCTGAAAAGTGGCTTATGTGAAAAATGAGCGTTTCAGAGCGAGAGGAGGCTGTTTTAGCACTGTACAGTCGCCTAAGGCTGAAAAGTGGCTTATGTGAAAAATGAGCGTTTCAGAGCGAGAGCAGCCTGTTTTTGCACTAAGCTGCATTTCACTGAAAAAAGGTCTTTCAAACAGGTTTACTAGCCTGAACTGGTTGAATTTGGATCTTCTTCATGGCAAAGGAGTTTTTACCTGGAATTTCATTCATTAAAGGTGAAAAGTGGCTTATGTCAAAAATGAGCGTTTCAGAGCGATTGGAGGCTGTTTTAGCGCTGAAAAGTGGCTTATGTGAAAAATGAGCGTTTCAGAGCGAGAGCAGCCTGTTTTTGCACTAAGCTGCATTTCACTGAAAAAAGGTCTTTCAAACAGGTTTACTAGCCTGAACTGGTTGAATTTGGATCTTCTTCATGGCAAAGGAGTTTTTACCTGGAATTTCATTCATTAAAGGTGAAAAGTGGCTTATGTCAAAAATGAGCGTTTCAGAGCGATTGGAGGCTGTTTTAGCACTGTACAGTCGCCTAAGGCTGAAAAGTGGCTTATGTGAAAAATGAGCGTTTCAGAGCGAGAGCAGCCTGTTTTTGCACTAAGCTGCATTTCACTGAAAAAAGGTCTTTCAAACAGGTTTACTAGCCTGAACTGGTTGAATTTGGATCTTCTTCATGGCAAAGGAGTTTTTACCTGGAATTTCATTCATTAAAGGTGAAAAGTGGCTTATGTCAAAAATGAGCGTTTCAGAGCGATTGGAGGCTGTTTTAGCGCTGAAAAGTGGCTTATGTGAAAAATTAGCGTTTCAGAGCGAGAGCAGCCTGTTTTTGCACTAAGCTGCATTTCACTGAAAAAAGGTCTTTCAAACAGGTTTACTAGCCTGAACTGGTTGAATTTGGATCTTCTTCATGGCAAAGGAGTTTTTACCTGGAATTTAATTCATAAAGGCTGAAAAGTGGGTTATGTCAAAAATGAGCGTTTCAGAGCGATAGGAGGCTGTTTTAGCACTGTACAGTCTCCTAAGGCTGAAAAGTGGCTTATGTGAAAAATGAGCGTTTCAGAGCGAGAGCAGCCTGTTTTTGCACTAAGCTGCATTTCACTGAAAAAAGGTCTTTCAAACAGGTTTACTAGCCTGAACTGGTTGAATTTGGATCTTCTTCATGGCAAAGGAGTTTTTACCTGGAATTTCATTCATTAAAGGTGAAAAGTGGCTTATGTCAAAAATGAGCGTTTCAGAGCGATTGGAGGCTGTTTTAGCGCTGAAAAGTGGCTTATGTGAAAAATGAGCGTTTCAGAGCGAGAGCAGCCTGTTTTTGCACTAAGCTGCATTTCACTGAAAAAAGGTCTTTCAAACAGGTTTACTAGCCTGAACTGGTTGAATTTGGATCTTCTTCATGGCAAAGGAGTTTTTACCTGGAATTTCATTCATTAAAGGTGAAAAGTGGCTTATGTCAAAAATGAGCGTTTCAGAGCGATTGGAGGCTGTTTTAGCACTGTACAGTCGCCTAAGGCTGAAAAGTGGCTTATGTGAAAAATGAGCGTTTCAGAGCGAGAGCAGCCTGTTTTTGCACTAAGCTGCATTTCACTGAAAAAAGGTCTTTCAAACAGGTTTACTAGCCTGAACTGGTTGAATTTGGATCTTCTTCATGGCAAAGGAGTTTTTACCTGGAATTTAATTCATAAAGGCTGAAAAGTGGGTTATGTCAAAAATGAGCGTTTCAGAGCGATAGGAGGCTGTTTTAGCACTGTACAGTCTCCTAAGGCTGAAAAGTGGCTTATGTGAAAAATGAGCGTTTCAGAGCGAGAGCAGCCTGTTTTTGCACTAAGCTGCATTTCACTGAAAAAAGGTCTTTCAAACAGGTTTACTAGCCTGAACTGGTTGAATTTGGATCTTCTTCATGGCAAAGGAGTTTTTACCTGGAATTTCATTCATTAAAGGTGAAAAGTGGCTTATGTCAAAAATGAGCGTTTCAGAGCGATTGGAGGCTGTTTTAGCACTGTACAGTCGCCTAAGGCTGAAAAGTGGCTTATGTGAAAAATGAGCGTTTCAGAGCGAGAGCAGCCTGTTTTTGCACTAAGCTGCATTTCACTGAAAAAAGGTCTTTCAAACAGGTTTACTAGCCTGAACTGGTTGAATTTGGATCTTCTTCATGGCAAAGGAGTTTTTACCTGGAATTTCATTCATTAAAGGTGAAAAGTGGCTTATGTCAAAAATGAGCGTTTCAGAGCGATTGGAGGCTGTTTTAGCGCTGAAAAGTGGCTTATGTGAAAAATGAGCGTTTCAGAGCGAGAGCAGCCTGTTTTTGCACTAAGCTGCATTTCACTGAAAAAAGGTCTTTCAAACAGGTTTACTAGCCTGAACTGGTTGAATTTGGATCTTCTTCATGGCAAAGGAGTTTTTACCTGCAATTTAATTCATAAAGGCTGAAAAGTGGCTTATGTCAAAAATGAGCGTTTCAGAGCGATTGGAGGCTGTTTTAGCGCTGAAAAGTGGCTTATGTGAAAAATGAGCGTTTCAGAGCGAGAGCAGCCTGTTTTTGCACTAAGCTGCATTTCACTGAAAAAAGGTCTTTCAAACAGGTTTACTAGCCTGAACTGGTTGAATTTGGATCTTCTTCATGGCAAAGGAGTTTTTACCTGGAATTTCATTCATTAAAGGTGAAAAGTGGCTTATGTCAAAAATGAGCGTTTCAGAGCGATTGGAGGCTGTTTTAGCACTGTACAGTCGCCTAAGGCTGAAAAGTGGCTTATGTGAAAAATGAGCGTTTCAGAGCGAGAGCAGCCTGTTTTTGCACTAAGCTGCATTTCACTGAAAAAAGGTCTTTCAAACAGGTTTACTAGCCTGAACTGGTTGAATTTGGATCTTCTTCATGGCAAAGGAGTTTTTACCTGGAATTTCATTCATTAAAGGTGAAAAGTGGCTTATGTCAAAAATGAGCGTTTCAGAGCGATTGGAGGCTGTTTTAGCACTGTACAGTCGCCTAAGGCTGAAAAGTGGCTTATGTGAAAAATGAGCGTTTCAGAGCGAGAGCAGCCTGTTTTTGCACTAAGCTGCATTTCACTGAAAAAAGGTCTTTCAACCAGGTTTACTAGCCTGAACTGCATGAATTTGGATCTTCTTCATGGCAAAGGAGTTTTTACCTGGAATTTCATTCATTAAAGGTGAAAAGTGGCTTATGTCAAAAATGAGCGTTTCAGAGCGATTGGAGGCTGTTTTAGCGCTGAAAAGTGGCTTATGTGAAAAATGAGCGTTTCAGAGCGAGAGCAGCCTGGTTTTGCACTAAGCTGCATTTCACTGAAAAAAGGTCTTTCAAACAGGTTTACTAGCCTGAACTGGTTGAATTTGGATCTTCTTCATGGCAAAGGAGTTTTTACCTGGAATTTCATTCATTAAAGGTGAAAAGTGGCTTATGTCAAAAATGAGCGTTTCAGAGCGATTGGAGGCTGTTTTAGCACTGTACAGTCGCCTAAGGCTGAAAAGTGGCTTATGTGAAAAATGAGCGTTTCAGAGCGAGAGCAGCCTGTTTTTGCACTAAGCTGCATTTCACTGAAAAAAGGTCTTTCAAACAGGTTTACTAGCCTGAACTGGTTGAATTTGGATCTTCTTCATGGCAAAGGAGTTTTTACCTGGAATTTCATTCATTAAAGGTGAAAAGTGGCTTATGTCAAAAATGAGCGTTTCAGAGCGATTGGAGGCTGTTTTAGCGCTGAAAAGTGGCTTATGTGAAAAATGAGCGTTTCAGAGCGAGAGCAGCCTGTTTTTGCACTAAGCTGCATTTCACTGAAAAAAGGTCTTTCAAACAGGTTTACTAGCCTGAACTGGTTGAATTTGGATCTTCTTCATGGCAAAGGAGTTTTTACCTGGAATTTCATTCATTAAAGGTGAAAAGTGGCTTATGTCAAAAATGAGCGTTTCAGAGCGATTGGAGGCTGTTTTAGCACTGTACAGTCGCCTAAGGCTGAAAAGTGGCTTATGTGAAAAATGAGCGTTTCAGAGCGAGAGCAGCCTGTTTTTGCACTAAGCTGCATTTCACTGAAAAAAGGTCTTTCAAACAGGTTTACTAGCCTGAACTGGTTGAATTTGGATCTTCTTCATGGCAAAGGAGTTTTTACCTGGAATTTCATTCATTAAAGGTGAAAAGTGGCTTATGTCAAAAATGAGCGTTTCAGAGCGATTGGAGGCTGTTTTAGCGCTGAAAAGTGGCTTATGTGAAAAATTAGCGTTTCAGAGCGAGAGCAGCCTGTTTTTGCACTAAGCTGCATTTCACTGAAAAAAGGTCTTTCAAACAGGTTTACTAGCCTGAACTGGTTGAATTTGGATCTTCTTCATGGCAAAGGAGTTTTTACCTGGAATTTCATTCATAAAGGCTGAAAAGTGGGTTATGTCAAAAATGAGCGTTTCAGAGCGAGAGGAGGCTGTTTTAGCACTGTACAGTCGCCTAAGGCTGAAAAGTGGCTTATGTGAAAAATGAGCGTTTCAGAGCGATTGGAGGCTGTTTTAGCGCTGAAAAGTGGCTTATGTGAAAAATGAGCGTTTCAGAGCGAGAGCAGCCTGTTTTTGCACTAAGCTGCATTTCACTGAAAAAAGGTCTTTCAAACAGGTTTACTAGCCTGAACTTGTTGAATTTGGATCTTCTTCATGGCAAAGGAGTTTTTACCTGGAATTTCATTCATTAAGGCTGAAAAGTGGGTTATGTCAAAAATGAGCGTTTCAGAGCGATAGGAGGCTGTTTTAGCACTGTACAGTCGCCTAAGGCTGAAAAGTGGCTTATGTGAAAAATGAGCGTTTCAGAGAGATTGGAGGCTGTTTTAGCGCTGAAAAGTGGCTTATGTGAAAAATGAGCGTTTCAGAGCGAGAGCAGCCTGTTTTTGCACTAAGCTGCATTTCACTGAAAAAAGGTCTTTCAAACAGGTTTACTAGCCTGAACTGGTTGAATTTGGATCTTCTTCATGGCAAAGGAGTTTTTACCTGGAATTTCATTCATTAAAGGTGAAAAGTGGCTTATGTCAAAAATGAGCGTTTCAGAGCGATTGGAGGCTGTTTTAGCACTGTACAGTCGCCTAAGGCTGAAAAGTGGCTTATGTGAAAAATGAGCGTTTCAGAGCGAGAGCAGCCTGTTTTTGCACTAAGCTGCATTTCACTGAAAAAAGGTCTTTCAAACAGGTTTACTAGCCTGAACTGGTTGAATTTGGATCTTCTTCATGGCAAAGGAGTTTTTACCTGGAATTTCATTCATTAAAGGTGAAAAGTGGCTTATGTCAAAAATGAGCGTTTCAGAGCGATTGGAGGCTGTTTTAGCACTGTACAGTCGCCTAAGGCTGAAAAGTGGCTTATGTGAAAAATGAGCGTTTCAGAGCGAGAGCAGCCTGTTTTTGCACTAAGCTGCATTTCACTGAAAAAAGGTCTTTCAAACAGGTTTACTAGCCTGAACTGGTTGAATTTGGATCTTCTTCATGGCAAAGGAGTTTTTACCTGGAATTTCATTCATTAAAGGTGAAAAGTGGCTTATGTGAAAAATGAGCGTTTCAGAGCGAGAGGAGGCTGTTTTTGCACTGTACAGTCGCCTATAAGGCTGAAAAGTGGCTTATGTGAAAAATGAGCGTTTCAGAGCGAGAGCAGCCTGTTTTTGCACTAAGCTGCATTTCACTGAAAAAAGGTCTTTCAAACAGGTTTACTAGCCTGAACTGGTTGAATTTGGATCTTCTTCATGGCAAAGGAGTTTTTACCTGGAATTTCATTCATTAAAGGTGAAAAGTGGCTTATGTCAAAAATGAGCGTTTCAGAGCGATTGGAGGCTGTTTTAGCGCTGAAAAGTGGCTTATGTGAAAAATGAGCGTTTCAGAGCGAGAGCAGCCTGTTTTTGCACTAAGCTGCATTTCACTGAAAAAAGGTCTTTCAAACAGGTTTACTAGCCTGAACTGGTTGAATTTGGATCTTCTTCATGGCAAAGGAGTTTTTACCTGGAATTTCATTCATTAAAGGTGAAAAGTGGCTTATGTCAAAAATGAGCGTTTCAGAGCGATTGGAGGCTGTTTTAGCACTGTACAGTCGCCTAAGGCTGAAAAGTGGCTTATGTGAAAAATGAGCGTTTCAGAGCGAGAGCAGCCTGTTTTTGCACTAAGCTGCATTTCACTGAAAAAAGGTCTTTCAAACAGGTTTACTAGCCTGAACTGGTTGAATTTGGATCTTCTTCATGGCAAAGGAGTTTTTACCTGGAATTTCATTCATTAAAGGTGAAAAGTGGCTTATGTGAAAAATGAGCGTTTCAGAGCGAGAGCAGCCTGTTTTTGCACTAAGCTGCATTTCACTGAAAAAAGGTCTTTCAAACAGGTTTACTAGCCTGAACTGGTTGAATTTGGATCTTCTTCATGGCAAAGGAGTTTTTACCTGGAATTTCATTCATTAAAGGTGAAAAGTGGCTTATGTCAAAAATGAGCGTTTCAGAGCGATTGGAGGCTGTTTTAGCACTGTACAGTCGCCTAAGGCTGAAAAGTGGCTTATGTGAAAAATGAGCGTTTCAGAGCGAGAGCAGCCTGTTTTTGCACTAAGCTGCATTTCACTGAAAAAAGGTCTTTCAAACAGGTTTACTAGCCTGAACTGGTTGAATTTGGATCTTCTTCATGGCAAAGGAGTTTTTACCTGGAATTTCATTCATTAAAGGTGAAAAGTGGCTTATGTCAAAAATGAGCGTTTCAGAGCGATTGGAGGCTGTTTTAGCGCTGAAAAGTGGCTTATGTGAAAAATGAGCGTTTCAGAGCGAGAGCAGCCTGTTTTTGCACTAAGCTGCATTTCACTGAAAAAAGGTCTTTCAAACAGGTTTACTAGCCTGAACTGGTTGAATTTGGATCTTCTTCATGGCAAAGGAGTTTTTACCTGGAATTTCATTCATTAAAGGTGAAAAGTGGCTTATGTCAAAAATGAGCGTTTCAGAGCGATTGGAGGCTGTTTTAGCACTGTACAGTCGCCTAAGGCTGAAAAGTGGCTTATGTGAAAAATGAGCGTTTCAGAGCGAGAGCAGCCTGTTTTTGCACTAAGCTGCATTTCACTGAAAAAAGGTCTTTCAAACAGGTTTACTAGCCTGAACTGGTTGAATTTGGATCTTCTTCATGGCAAAGGAGTTTTTACCTGGAATTTCATTCATTAAAGGTGAAAAGTGGCTTATGTCAAAAATGAGCGTTTCAGAGCGATTGGAGGCTGTTTTAGCGCTGAAAAGTGGCTTATGTGAAAAATGAGCGTTTCAGAGCGAGAGCAGCCTGTTTTTGCACTAAGCTGCATTTCACTGAAAAAAGGTCTTTCAAACAGGTTTACTAGCCTGAACTGGTTGAATTTGGATCTTCTTCATGGCAAAGGAGTTTTTACCTGGAATTTAATTCATAAAGGCTGAAAAGTGGGTTATGTCAAAAATGAGCGTTTCAGAGCGATAGGAGGCTGTTTTAGCACTGTACAGTCTCCTAAGGCTGAAAAGTGGCTTATGTGAAAAATGAGCGTTTCAGAGCGAGAGCAGCCTGTTTTTGCACTAAGCTGCATTTCACTGAAAAAAGGTCTTTCAAACAGGTTTACTAGCCTGAACTGGTTGAATTTGGATCTTCTTCATGGCAAAGGAGTTTTTACCTGGAATTTCATTCATTAAAGGTGAAAAGTGGCTTATGTCAAAAATGAGCGTTTCAGAGCGATTGGAGGCTGTTTTAGCGCTGAAAAGTGGCTTATGTGAAAAATGAGCGTTTCAGAGCGAGAGCAGCCTGTTTTTGCACTAAGCTGCATTTCACTGAAAAAAGGTCTTTCAAACAGGTTTACTAGCCTGAACTGGTTGAATTTGGATCTTCTTCATGGCAAAGGAGTTTTTACCTGGAATTTCATTCATTAAAGGTGAAAAGTGGCTTATGTCAAAAATGAGCGTTTCAGAGCGATTGGAGGCTGTTTTAGCACTGTACAGTCGCCTAAGGCTGAAAAGTGGCTTATGTGAAAAATGAGCGTTTCAGAGCGAGAGCAGCCTGTTTTTGCACTAAGCTGCATTTCACTGAAAAAAGGTCTTTCAACCAGGTTTACTAGCCTGAACTGCATGAATTTGGATCTTCTTCATGGCAAAGGAGTTTTTACCTGGAATTTCATTCATTAAAGGTGAAAAGTGGCTTATGTCAAAAATGAGCGTTTCAGAGCGATTGGAGGCTGTTTTAGCGCTGAAAAGTGGCTTATGTAAAAAATGAGCGTTTCAGAGCGAGAGCAGCCTGTTTTTGCACTAAGCTGCATTTCACTGAAAAAAGGTCTTTCAAACAGGTTTACTAGCCTGAACTGGTTGAATTTGGATCTTCTTCATGGCAAAGGAGTTTTTACCTGGAATTTCATTCATTAAAGGTGAAAAGTGGCTTATGTCAAAAATGAGCGTTTCAGAGCGATTGGAGGCTGTTTTAGCACTGTACAGTCGCCTAAGGCTGAAAAGTGGCTTATGTGAAAAATGAGCGTTTCAGAGCGAGAGCAGCCTGTTTTTGCACTAAGCTGCATTTCACTGAAAAAAGGTCTTTCAAACAGGTTTACTAGCCTGAACTGGTTGAATTTGGATCTTCTTCATGGCAAAGGAGTTTTTACCTGGAATTTCATTCATTAAAGGTGAAAAGTGGCTTATGTCAAAAATGAGCGTTTCAGAGCGATTGGAGGCTGTTTTAGCGCTGAAAAGTGGCTTATGTGAAAAATGAGCGTTTCAGAGCGAGAGCAGCCTGTTTTTGCACTAAGCTGCATTTCACTGAAAAAAGGTCTTTCAAACAGGTTTACTAGCCTGAACTGGTTGAATTTGGATCTTCTTCATGGCAAAGGAGTTTTTACCTGGAATTTAATTCATAAAGGCTGAAAAGTGGGTTATGTCAAAAATGAGCGTTTCAGAGCGATAGGAGGCTGTTTTAGCACTGTACAG